>NC_092725.1:30674125-30741625 GCF_047496885.1 Scyliorhinus torazame | reverse complement strand
TCACTCTCTCGCTGTCTCTTACTCTCACTCTCTCACTGTCTCTCTCTCTCTCGCTGTCTCTCACTCTCTCGCTGTCTCTTACTCTCACTCTCTTGCTGTCTCTCACTCGCTGTCTCTCTCTCTCACTGTCTCTCACTCTCACTCTCTCACTGTCTCTCTCTCTCTCACTGTCTCTCACTCTCACTCTCTCACTGTCTCTCTCTCTCTCGCTTTCTCTCTCTCACTCTCTCTCTCTCGCTGTCTCTCTCTCTCACTGTCGCTCTCTCTCTCACTGCCTCTCTCTCTCACTGTTTCTCACTCTCACTCTCTCGCTGTCTCTCTCTCTCACTGTTTCTCACTCTCACTCTCTCGCTGTCTCTCTCTCTCACTGTTTCTCACTCTCACTCTCTCGCTGCCTCTCTCTCTCTCGCTGTCTCTCTCTCTCTCTCTCTTTCTCTCTATCTCACTGTCTCTCACTCTCTCTCACTCACTGTCTCTCACTCTCAATCTCTCGCTGTCTCTTACTCTCTCTCTCTCTCTCTCTCACTGTGTCTCTCTCACTGTCTCTCACTCTCACTCTCTCTCTCTCGCTGTCTCTCACTGTCTCTCTCTCTCACTCTCACTCTCTCTCACTGTCTCTCTCTCGCTGCCTCTCTCTCTCACTGTCTCTCACTCTCAATCTCTCGCTGTCTCTTACTCTCTCTCTCTCTCTCTCTCACTGTGTCTCTCTCACTGTCTCTCTCTCGCTGTCTCTCTCTCTCTCACTGTCTCTCACTGTCTCTCTCTCTCTCTCTCTCACTGTCTCCCTCTCTCACTGTCTCTCACTCTCACTCTCTCGCTGTCTCTCTCTCTCGCTGTCTCTCTCTCTCGCTGTCTCTCACTCTCTCTCTCTCGCTGTCTCTCAGTCTCTCTCTCTCACTGTCTCTCTCTCACACGCTGTCTCTCTCTCTCTCTGTCTCTCTCTCTCTCACTGTCTCTCTCACTGTCTCTCTCTCTCTCACTGTCTCTCACTCTCTCGCTGTCTCTTACTCTCACTCTCTCACTGTCTCTCACTCTCTCGCTGTCTCTTACTCTCACTCTCTCGCTGTCTCTCTCACTCTCTCTCTCTCGCTGTCTCTCACTGTCTCTCTCTCACTCTCTCTCTCTCTCGCTGTCTCTCTCTCTCGCTGTCTCTCACTCTCTCGCTGTCTCTTACTCTCACTCTCTCGCTGTCTCTCACTCGCTGTCTCTCTCTCTCACTGTCTCTCACTCTCACTCTCTCACTGTCTCTCTCTCTCTCACTGTCTCTCACTCTCACTCTCTCACTGTCTCTCTCTCTCTCGCTTTCTCTCTCTCACTCTCTCTCTCTCGCTGTCTCTCTCTCTCACTGTCGCTCTCTCTCTCACTGCCTCTCTCTCTCACTGTTTCTCACTCTCACTCTCTCGCTGTCTCTCTCTCTCACTGTTTCTCACTCTCACTCTCTCGCTGTCTCTCTCTCTCACTGTTTCTCACTCTCACTCTCTCGCTGCCTCTCTCTCTCTCGCTGTCTCTCTCTCTCTCTCTCTTTCTCACTCTCTCACTGTCTCTCACTCTCTCTCACTCACTGTCTCTCACTCTCAATCTCTCGCTGTCTCTTACTCTCTCTCTCTCTCTCTCTCACTGTGTCTCTCTCACTGTCTCTCACTCTCACTCTCATTGTCTCTCTCTCTCTCACTCTCACTCTCTCACTGTCGCTCTCTCGCTGCCTCTCTCTCTCACTGTCTCTCACTCTCAATCTCTCGCTGTCTCTTACTCTCTCTCTCTCTCTCTCTCACTGTGTCTCTCTCACTGTCTCTCTCTCGCTGTCTCTCTCTCTCTCACTGTCTCTCACTGTCTCTCTCTCTCTCTCTCTCACTGTCTCTCTCTCTCACTGTCTCTCACTCTCACTCTCTCGCTGTCTCTGTCTCTCACTGTCTCTCTCTCTCTCTCACTGTCTCTCTCTCTCTCGCTGTCTCTCTCTCTCACTGTCTCTCACTCACTCTTTCGCTGTCTCTCTCTCTCACTGTCTCTCTCACTGTCTCTCTCTCTCTCGCACTGTCTCTCTCTCTCTCTCACTGTCTCTCTCTCCCTCGCTGTCTCTCTCTCTCTCACTGTCTCTCTCACTGTCTCTCATTCTCACTCTCTCACTCGCTCTCTCTCGCTGTCTCTCTCACTCTCTCTCTCACTGTCGCTCTCTCTCTTACTTCTCTCACTCTCACTCTCACTCTCTCACTCTCTCTCTCTCGCTGTCTTTCTCACTCTCTCTCTCGCTGTCTCTCACTCTCACTCTCTCACTCTCTCTCTCTCGCTGTCTCTCTCTCTCTGTCTCTCTCTCTCTCTCACTGTCTCTCACTCTCTCTCTCGCTGTCTCTCTCACTCTCTCTCTCTCGCTGTCTCTCACTCTCACTCTCTCTCTCTCTCGCTGCCTCTCTCTCTCTCACTGTCTCTCACTCTCTCTCACTCACTGTCTCTCACTCTCAATCTCTCGCTGTCTCTTACTCTCTCTCTCTCTCTCTCTCTCTCACTGTGTCTCTCTCACTGTCTCTCACTCTCACTCTCTCTCTCTCTGTCTCTCACTGTCTCTCTCTCTCACTCTCTCTCACTGTCTCTCTCTCGCTGCCTCTCTCTCTCACTGTCTCTCACTCTCACTCTCTCGCTGTCTCTCTCTCTCACTGTCTCTCACTCTCACTCTCTTTCTGTCTCTCTCTCTCACTGTCTCTCACTCTCACTCTCTCGCTGTCTCTCTCTCTCGCTGTCTCTCTCTCTCACTCTCTCTCTCTCTCACTGTCTCTCTCTCTCGCTGTCTCTCTCTCTCGCTGTCTCTCTCTCATTCTCACTCTCTCGCTGTCTCTCTCACGCTGTCTCTCTCTCTCACTGTCTCTCACTCACTCTCTCGCTGTCTCTCTCTCTCTCTCTCACTGTCTCTCACTCTCACTCTCTCACTCTCTCTCCCTCGCTGTCTCTCTCACTGTCTCTCTCACTGTCTCTCACTCTCACTCTTTCGCTGTCTCTCTCTCTCTCACTGTCTCTCACTCTCACTCTCTCCCTCTCTCTCCCTCGCTGTCTCTCTCACTGTCTCTCTCACTGTCTCTCACTCTCACTCTTTCGCTGTCTCTCACTCTCTCACTCTCTCTCTCTCGCTGTCTCTCTCTCTCACTCTCTCTCTCTCTCACTGTCTCTTTCTCTCGCTGTCTCTCTCTATCGCTGTCTCTCTCTCATTCTCACTCTCTCGCTGTCTCTCTCTCACTGTCTCTCTCTCTCTCTCACTGTCTCTCTCTCTCTCGCTGTCTCTCTCTCTCACTGTCTCTCACTCACTCTCTCGCTGTCTCTCTCTCTCTCTCACTGTCTCTCACTCTCACTCTCTCACTCTCTCTCCCTCGCTGTCTCTCTCACTGTCTCTCTCACTGTCTCTCACTCTCACTCTTTCGCTGTCTCTCTCTCTCTCACTGTCTCTCACTCTCACTCACTCACTCTCTCTCCCTCGCTGTCTCTCTCACTGTCTCTCTCACTGTCTCTCACTCTCACTCTTTCGCTGTCTCTCTCTCTCTCACTGTCTCTCACTCTCACTCTCTCACTCTCTCTCCCTCGCTGTCTCTCTCACTGTCTCTCTCACTGTCTCTCATTCTCACTCTCTCACTCTCTCTCTCTCTCCCTGTCTCTCACTCTCACTCTCTCACTCACTCTCTCTCACTGTCTCTCTTTCATTGTCTCTCTCTCTCGCTGTCTCTCTCTCTCTCACTGTCTCTCTCTCTCTCACTCTCTCTCTCTCACTCGCCCTCTCTCACTGTCTCTCTCTCTCGCTGTCTCTCACTCTCACTCTCTCGCTGTCTCTCTCTCTCGCTGTCTCTCACTCTCTCTCTCCCTGTCTCTCGCTCTCACTGTCTTTCTCTCTCTCGCTGTCTCTCTCTCTCACTGTCTCTCACGCTCACTCTCTCGCTGTCTCTCTCTCTCTCGCATTCTCTCACTCTCACTCTCTCGCTGTCTCTCTCTCTCTCGCTGTCTCTCACTCTCACTCTCTCGCTGTCTCTCTCTCTCTCGCTGACTCTCACTCTCACTCTCTCACTCTCTCTCTCTCACTGCCTCTCTCTCTCACTCTCTCTCACTCTCCCTCACTGTCTCTCTCTCACTTTCTCTTTCTCACTCTCACTCTCTCGCTGTCTCTCTCTCTCTCGCTGTCTCTCACTCTCACTCTCTCACTGTCTCTCTTTCTCTCGCTGTCTCTCTCTCACTCTCTCACTGTCTCGCTTTCTCTTGCTGCCTCTCACTCTCACTCTCTCACTGTCTTTCTCTCACTGTCTCTCTCTCTCGTTGTCTCTCACTCTCACTCTCACGCTCTCTCTCTCTCTGTCTCTCTCTCTCACTGTCTCTCACTGTCTCTCACTCTCTCGCTGTCTCTTACTCTCACTCTCTCGCTCTCTCTCTCTCTCTGTCTCTCTCACTCTCTCTCTCTCCCTGTCTCTCACTCTCTCGCTGTCTCTTACTCTCACTCTCTCGCTGTCTCTCTCACTCTCTCTCTCTCTGGCTGTCTCTCACTGTCTCTCTCTCACTCTCACTCTCTCTCACTGTCTCTCTCTTGCTGTCTCTCTCTCTCTCACTGTCTCTCACTCTCACTCTCTCTCTGCCTCTCTCTCTCTCTCGCCGTCTCTCTCTCTCTCTCTGTCTCTCTCTCTCACTGTCTCTCACTGTCTTTCACTCTCTCGCTGTCTCTTACTCTCACTCTCTCACTGTCTCTCTCTCTCTCGCTTTCTCTCTCTCTCACTGTCTCTCCCTCTCGCTGTCTCTCTCTCTCTCGCTGTCTCTCTCTCGCTGTCTCTCTCTCTCGCTGTCTCTCACTCTCACTCTCTCGCTGTCTCTCTCTCTCTCACTGTCTCTCTCTCTCTCTCTCTCTCACTGTCTCTCTCTCTCACTGTCTCTCTCTCTCGCTGTCTCTCTCTCTTTCTCACTGTCTCTCTCTCTCTCTCTCTCTCACTGTCTCTCTCTCTCACTGTCTCTCTCTCGCTGTCTCTCTCTCTCACTGTCTCTCTCTCTCACTGTCTCTCTCTCTCACTGTCTCTCTCTCGCTGTCTCTCTCTCTCGCTGTCTCTCACTCTCACTCCCTCGCTGTCTCTCTCTCTCTCTCTCTCTCTCTCTCTCGCTGTCTCTCTCTCTCGCTGTCTCTCTCTCTCACTGTCTCTCTCTCTCGCTGTCTCTCTCTCTCGCTGTCTCTCACTCTCTCTCTCTCACTGCCTCTCTCTCTCACTGTCGCTCTCTCTCTCGCTGTCTCTCTCTCTCACTGTTTCTCACTCTCACTCTCTCGCTGTCTCTCTCTCTCGCTGTCTCTCACTCTCTCTCTCTCACTGCCTCTCTCACTGTCGCTCTCTCTCTCGCTATCTCTCTCTCTCACTGTTTCTCACTCTCTCTCTCGCTGTCTCTCTCGCTCTCACTCTCTCACTCTCTCTCTCTCTCTCTCTCTCTCACTCTCTCTCTCGCTGTCTCTCTCTCTCTCGCTGTCTCTCTCTCTCACTGTCTCTCACTGTCTCTCACTCTCTCTCCCTCTCACTGTCTCTCTCACTGTCTCTCTCTCTCACTGTCTCTCTCACTGTCTCTCTCTCTCACTGTCTCTCACTGTCTCTCACTCTCTCTCCCTCTCACTGTCTCTCTCACTCTCTCTCTCTCGCTGTCTCTCTCACTCGCTCTCTCTCGCTGTCACTCGCTGTCTCTCTCACTCTCTCTCTCACTGTCGCTCTCTCTCTTGCTTCTCTCACTCTCACTCTCACTCTCTCACTCTCTCTCTCTCGCTGTCTCTCTCACTCGCTCTCTCTCGCTGTCTCTCACTTTCACTCTCTCACTCGCTCTCTCTCCCTGTCTTTCTCACTCTCTCTCTCGCTGTCTCTCACTCTCACTCTCTCACTCTCTCTCTCGCTGTCTCTCTCGCTGTCTCTCTCTCTCTGTCTCTCTCTCTCTCTCGCTGTCTCTCACTCTCACTCTCTCTCTCTCGCTGCATCTCTCTCTCTCACTGTCTCTCACTCTCTCTCACTCACTGTCTCTCACTCTCAATCTCTCGCTGTCTCTTACTCTCTCTCTCTCTCTCTCTCACTGTGTCTCTCTCACTGTCTCTCCCTCTCACTCTCTCACTCTCATTGTCTCTCACTCTCTCTCTCTCGCTGTCTCTCACTGTCTCTCTCTCTCACTCTCACTCTCTCTCACTGTCTCTCTCTCGCTGCCTCTCTCTCACTGTCTCTCACTCTCACTCTCTCGCTGTCTCTCTCTCTCGCTGTCTCTCTCTCTCACTCTCTCTCTCTCTCACTGTCTCTCTCTCTCGCTGCCTCTCTCTCTCACTGTCTCTCACTCTCACTCTCTCGCTGTCTCTCTCTCTCGCTGTCTCTCTCTCTCACTCTCTCTCTCACTCGTTGTCTCTCTCTCTCGCTGTCTCTCTCTCTCGCTGTCTCTCACTCTCTCTCTCTCACTCTCTCTCTCTCACTGTCGCTCTCTCTCTCTCTCTCACTCTCTCTCTCGCTGTCTCTCTCTGCCTCTCTCTCTCACTGTCTCTCTCTATCTCTCTCTCACTGTCCCTCTCTATCTCTCTCTCACTGTCTCTCACTGTCTCTCTCTCACTGCCTCTCTCTCTCGCTGTCTCTCTCTCTCTCTCTCTCACTCTCTCTCTCGCTGTCTCTCTCGCTGTCTCTCACTCTCTCACTCTCTCTCTCTCTCTCTCTCTCTCTCACTCTCTCTCTCGCTGTCTCTCTCTGCCTCTCTCTCTCACTGTCTCTCTCTCTCTCTCACTCTCTCTCTCGCTGTCTCTCTCTGCCTCTCTCTCTCACTGTCTCTCTCTCTCTCTCACTGTCTCTCTCTCTCACTGTCCCTCTCTATCTCTCTCTCACTGTCTCTCTCTCTCTCACTGTCTCTCACTGTCTCTCACTCTCTCTCCCTCTCACTGTCTCTCTCACTCTTTCTCTCTCACTGTCTCTCTCTCTCACTCACTCTCACTCTCTCTCTCTCGCTGTCTCTCTCACTCGCTCTCTCTCGCTGTCTCTCACTTTCACTCTCTCACTCGCTCTCTCTCGCTGTCTCTCTCACTCTCTCTCTCACTGTCGCTCTCTCTCTTGCTTCTCTCACTCTCACTCTCACTCTCTCACTCTCTCTCTCTCTCGCTGTCTTTCTCACTCTCTCTCTCGCTGTCTCTCACTCTCACTCTCTCACTCTCTCTCTCTCGCTGTCTCTCTCTCTCTGTCTCTCTCTCTCTCTCACTGTCTCTCACTCTCTCTCTCGCTGTCTCTCTCACTCTCTCTCTCTCGCTGTCTCTCACTCTCACTCTCTCTCTCTCTCTCGCTGCCTCTCTCTCTCTCACTGTCTCTCACTCTCTCTCACTCACTGTCTCTCACTCTCAATCTCTCGCTGTCTCTTACTCTCTCTCTCTCTCTCTCTCACTGTGTCTCTCTCACTGTCTCTCACTCTCACTCTCTCACTCTCATTGTCTCTCACTCTCTCTCTCTCGCTGTCTCTCACTGTCTCTCTCTCTCACTCTCACTCTCTCTCACTGTCTCTCTCTCGCTGCCTCTCTCTCTCACTGTCTCTCACTCTCACTCTCTCGCTGTCTCTCTCTCTCACTGTCTCTCACTCTCACTCTCTCGCTGTCTCTCTCTCTCACTGTCTCTCACTCTCACTCTCTCGCTGTCTCTCTCTCTCGCTGTCTCTCTCTCGCTGTCTCTCTCTCTCTCTCTCTCTCTCTCGCTGTCTCTCTCTCTCGCTGTCTCTCTCACTGTCTCTCACTCTCACTCTTTCGCTGTCTCTCTCTCTCTCACTGTCTCTCACTCTCACTCTCTCACTCTCTCTCCCTCACTGTCTCTCTCACTGTCTCTCTCACTGTCTCTCACTCTCACTCTTTCGCTGTCTCTCTCTCTCTCACTGTCTCTCACTCTCACTCTCTCACTCTCTCTCCCTCGCTGTCTCTCTCACTGTCTCTCTCACTGTCTCTCATTCTCACTCTCTCACTCTCTCTCTCTCTCCCTGTCTCTCACTCTCACTCTCTCACTCACTCTCTCTCACTGTCTCTCTCTCATTGTCTCTCTCTCTCGCTGTCTCTCTCTCTCTCACTGTCTCTCTCTCTCTCACTCTCTCTCTCTCACTCGCCCTCTCTCACTGTCTCTCTCTCTCGCTGTCTCTCACTCTCACTCTCTCGCTGTCTCTCTCTCTCGCTGTCTCTCACTCTCTCTCTCCCTGTCTCTCGCTCTCACTGTCTTTCTCTCTCTCGCTGTCTCTCTCTCTCACTGTCTCTCACGCTCACTCTCTCGCTGTCTCTCTCTCTCTCGCATTCTCTCACTCTCACTCTCTCGCTGTCTCTCTCTCTCTCGCTGTCTCTCACTCTCACTCTCTCTCTGTCTCTCTCACTCTCTCTCTCTCACTGTCTCTCACTCTCTCGCTGTCTCTTACTCTCACTCTCTCGCTGTCTCTCTCACTCTCTCTCTCTCTGGCTGTCTCTCACTGTCTCTCTCTCACTCTCACTCTCTCTCACTGTCTCTCTCTTGCTGTCTCTCTCTCTCTCACTGTCTCTCACTCTCACTCTCTCTCTGCCTCTCTCTCTCTCTCGCCGTCTCTCTCTCTCTCTCTGTCTCTCTCTCTCACTGTCTCTCACTGTCTTTCACTCTCTCGCTGTCTCTTACTCTCACTCTCTCACTGTCTCTCTCTCTCTCACTGTCTCTCCCTCTCGCTGTCTCTCTCTCTCTCGCTGTCTCTCTCTCGCTGTCTCTCTCTCTCGCTGTCTCTCACTCTCACTCTCTCGCTGTCTCTCTCTCTCTCACTGTCTCTCTCTCTCTCTCTCTCTCACTGTCTCTCTCTCTCACTGTCTCTCTCTCTCGCTGTCTCTCTCTCTCTCTCACTGTCTCTCTATCTCTCTCTCTCTCACTGTCTCTCTCTCTCACTGTCTCTCTCTCGCTGTCTCTCTCTCTCACTGTCTCTCTCTCTCACTGTCTCTCTCTCTCACTGTCTCTCTCTCGCTGTCTCTCTCTCTCGCTGTCTCTCACTCTCACTCTCTCGCTGTCTCTCTCTCTCTCTCTCTCTCTCTCTCGCTGTCTCTCTCTCTCGCTGTCTCTCTCTCTCACTGTCTCTCTCTCTCGCTGTCTCTCTCTCTCACTGTTTCTCACTCTCACTCTCTCGCTGTCTCTCTCTCTTGCTGTCTCTCACTCTCTCTCTCTCACTGCCTCTCTCACTGTCGCTCTCTCTCTCGCTATCTCTCTCTCTCACTGTTTCTCACTCTCTCTCTCGCTGTCTCTCTCGCTCTCACTCTCTCACTCTCTCTCTCTCTCTCTCTCTCACTCTCTCTCTCGCTGTCTCTCTCTCTCTCGCTGTCTCTCTCTCTCACTGTCTCTCACTGTCTCTCACTCTCTCTCCCTCTCACTGTCTCTCTCACTGTCTCTCTCTCTCACTGTCTCTCTCACTGTCTCTCTCTCTCACTGTCTCTCACTGTCTCTCACTCTCTCTCCCTCTCACTGTCTCTCTCACTCTCTCTCTCTCGCTGTCTCTCTCACTCGCTCTCTCTCGCTGTCTCTCGCTGTCTCTCTCACTCTCTCTCTCACTGTCGCTCTCTCTCTTGCTTCTCTCACTCTCACTCTCACTCTCTCACTCTCTCTCTCTCGCTGTCTCTCTCACTCGCTCTCTCTCGCTGTCTCTCACTTTCACTCTCTCACTCGCTCTCTCTCGCTGTCTTTCTCACTCTCTCTCTCGCTGTCTCTCACTCTCACTCTCTAACTCTCTCTCTCGCTGTCTCTCTCGCTGTCTCTCTCTCTCTGTCTCTCTCTCTCTCTCGCTGTCTCTCACTCTCACTCTCTCTCTCTCGCTGCATCTCTCTCTCTCACTGTCTCTCACTCTCTCTCACTCACTGTCTCTCACTCTCAATCTCTCGCTGTCTCTTACTCTCTCTCTCTCTCTCTCTCACTGTGTCTCTCTCACTGTCTCTCCCTCTCACTCTCTCACTCTCATTGTCTCTCACTCTCTCTCTCGCTGTCTCTCACTGTCTCTCTCTCTCACTCTCACTCTCTCTCACTGTCTCTCTCTCGCTGCCTCTCTCTCTCACTGTCTCTCACTCTCACTCTCTCGCTGTCTCTCTCTCTCGCTGTCTCTCTCTCTCACTCTCTCTCTCTCTCACTGTCTCTCTCTCTCGCTGCCTCTCTCTCTCACTGTCTCTCACTCTCACTCTCTCGCTGTCTCTCTCTCTCGCTGTCTCTCTCTCTCACTCTCTCTCTCTCTCGTTGTCTCTCTCTCTCGCTGTCTCTCTCTCTCGCTGTCTCTCACTCTCTCTCTCTCACTCTCTCTCTCTCACTGTCGCTCTCTCTCTCTCTCTCACTCTCTCTCTCGCTGTCTCTCTCTGCCTCTCTCTCTCACTGTCTCTCTCTATCTCTCTCTCACTGTCCCTCTCTATCTCTCTCTCACTGTCTCTCACTGTCTCTCTCTCACTGCCTCTCTCTCTCGCTGTCTCTCTCTCTCTCTCTCTCACTCTCTCTCTCGCTGTCTCTCTCGCTGTCTCTCACTCTCTCACTCTCTCTCTCTCTCTCTCTCTCTCTCACTCTCTCTCTCGCTGTCTCTCTCTGCCTCTCTCTCTCACTGTCTCTCTCTCTCTCTCACTCTCTCTCTCGCTGTCTCTCTCTGCCTCTCTCTCTCACTGTCTCTCTCTCTCTCTCACTGTCTCTCTCTCTCACTGTCCCTCTCTATCTCTCTCTCACTGTCTCTCTCTCTCTCACTGTCTCTCACTGTCTCTCACTCTCTCTCCCTCTCACTGTCTCTCTCACTCTTTCTCTCTCACTGTCTCTCTCTCTCACTCACTCTCACTCTCTCTCTCTCGCTGTCTCTCTCACTCGCTCTCTCTCGCTGTCTCTCACTTTCACTCTCTCACTCGCTCTCTCTCGCTGTCTCTCTCACTCTCTCTCACTGTCGCTCTCTCTCTTGCTTCTCTCACTCTCACTCTCACTCTCTCACTCTCTCTCTCTCTCGCTGTCTTTCTCACTCTCTCTCTCGCTGTCTCTCACTCTCTCACTCTCTCTCTCTCGCTGTCTCTCTCTCTCTGTCTCTCTCTCTCTCTCACTGTCTCTCACTCTCTCTCTCGCTGTCTCTCTCACTCTCTCTCTCTCGCTGTCTCTCACTCTCACTCTCTCTCTCTCTCGCTGCCTCTCTCTCTCTCACTGTCTCTCACTCTCTCTCACTCACTGTCTCTCACTCTCAATCTCTCGCTGTCTCTTACTCTCTCTCTCTCTCTCTCTCACTGTGTCTCTCTCACTGTCTCTCACTCTCACTCTCTCACTCTCATTGTCTCTCACTCTCTCTCTCTCGCTGTCTCTCACTGTCTCTCTCTCTCACTCTCACTCTCTCTCAATGTCTCTCTCTCGCTGCCTCTCTCTCTCACTGTCTCTCACTCTCACTCTCTCGCTGTCTCTCTCTCTCACTGTCTCTCACTCTCACTCTCTCGCTGTCTCTCTCTCTCACTGTCTCTCACTCTCACTCTCTCGCTGTCTCTCTCTCTCGCTGTCTCTCTCTCGCTGTCTCTCTCTCTCTCTCTCTCTCGCTGTCTCTCTCTCTCGCTGTCTCTCTCACTGTCTCTCACTCTCACTCTTTCGCTGTCTCTCTCTCTCTCACTGTCTCTCACTCTCACTCTCTCACTCTCTCTCCCTCACTGTCTCTCTCACTGTCTCTCTCACTGTCTCTCACTCTCACTCTTTCGCTGTCTCTCTCTCTCTCACTGTCTCTCACTCTCACTCTCTCACTCTCTCTCCCTCGCTGTCTCTCTCACTGTCTCTCTCACTGTCTCTCATTCTCACTCTCTCACTCTCTCTCTCTCTCCCTGTCTCTCACTCTCACTCTCTCACTCACTCTCTCTCACTGTCTCTCTCTCATTGTCTCTCTCTCTCGCTGTCTCTCTCTCTCTCACTGTCTCTCTCTCTCTCACTCTCTCTCTCTCACTCGCCCTCTCTCACTGTCTCTCTCTCTCGCTGTCTCTCACTCTCACTCTCTCGCTGTCTCTCTCTCTCGCTGTCTCTCACTCTCTCTCTCCCTGTCTCTCGCTCTCACTGTCTTTCTCTCTCTCGCTGTCTCTCTCTCTCACTGTCTCTCACGCTCACTCTCTCGCTGTCTCTCTCTCTCTCGCATTCTCTCACTCTCACTCTCTCGCTGTCTCTCTCTCTCTCGCTGTCTCTCACTCTCACTCTCTCGCTGTCTCTCTCTCTCTCGCTGTCTCTCACTCTCCCTCGCTGTCTCTCTCTCTCGCTGTCTCTCACTCTCACTCTCTCACTCTCACTGCCTCTCTCTCTCACTCTCTCTCACTCTCCCTCACTGTCTCTCTCTCACTTTCTCTTTCTCACTCTCAATCTCTCGCTGTCTCTCTCTCTCTCTCGCTGTCTCTCACTCTCTCTCTCTCTCACTGTCTCTCTTTCTCTCGCTGTCTCACTCTCACTCTCTCACTGTCTTTCTCTCACTGTCTCTCTCTCTCGTTGTCTCTCACTCTCACTCTCTCGCTCTCTCTCTCTCTCTGTCTCTCTCTCTCACTGTCTCTCACTGTCTCTCACTCTCTCGCTGTCTCTTACTCTCACTCTCTCGCTCTCTCTCTCTCTCTGTCTCTCTCACTCTCTCTCTCTCACTGTCTCTCACTCTCTCGCTGTCTCTTACTCTCACTCTCTCACTGTCTCTCACTCTCTCGCTGTCTCTTACTCTCACTCTCTCGCTGTCTCTCTCACTCTCTCTCGCTCTGGCTGTCTCTCACTGTCTCTCTCTCACTCTCACTCTCTCTCACTGTCTCTCTCTTGCTGTCTCTCTCTCTCTCACTGTCTCTCACTCTCTCTCACTCACTGTCTCTCACTCTCAATCTCTCGCTGTCTCTTACTCTCTCTCTCTCTCTCTCTCACTGTGTCTCTCTCACTGTCTCTCACTCTCACTCTCTCACTCTCATTGTCTCTCACTCTCTCTCTCTCTCGCTGTCTCTCACTGTCTCTCTCTCTCACTCTCACTCTCTCTCACTGTCTCTCTCTCGCTGCCTCTCTCTCTCACTGTCTCTCACTCTCACTCTCTCGCTGTCTCTCTCTCTCACTGTCTCTCACTCTCACTCTCTCGCTGTCTCTCTCTCTCACTGTCTCTCACTCTCACTCTCTCGCTGTCTCTCTCTCTCGCTGTCTCTCTCTCGCTGTCTCTCTCTCTCTCTCTCTCTCTCTCGCTGTCTCTCTCTCTCGCTGTCTCTCTCTCATTCTCTCTCTCTCGCTGTCTCTCTCTCTCACTGTCTCTCACTCACTCTCTCGCTGTCTCTCTCTCTCTCTCTCACTGTCTCTCACTCTCACTCTCTCACTGTCTCTCCCTCGCTGTCTCTCTCACTGTCTCTCTCACTGTCTCTCACTCTCACTCTTTCGCTGTCTCCCTCTCTCTCACTGTCTCTCACTCTCACTCTCTCACTCTCTCTCCCTCGCTGTCTCTCTCAATGTCTCTCTCACTGTCTCTCACTCTCACTCTTTCGCTGTCTCTCTCTCTCTCACTGTCTCTCACTCTCACTCTCTCACTCTCTCTCCCTCGCTGTCTCTCTCACTGTCTCTCTCACTGTCTCTCATTCTCACTCTCTCACTCTCTCTCTCTCTCCCTGTCTCTCACTCTCACTCTCTCACTCACTCTCTCTCGCTGTCTCTCTCTCATTGTCTCTCTCTCTCGCTGTCTCTCTCTCTCTCACTGTCTCTCTCTCTCTCACTCTCTCTCTCTCACTCGCCCTCTCTCACTGTCTCTCTCTCTCGCTGTCTCTCACTCTCACTCTCTCGCTGTCTCTCTCTCTCTCGCTGTCTCTCTCTCTCACTGTCTCTCACGCTCACTCTCTCGCTGTCTCTCTCTCTCTCGCATTCTCTCACTCTCACTCTCTCGCTGTCTCTCTCTCTCTCGCTGTCTCTCACTCTCACTCTCTCGCTGTCTCTCTCTCTCGCTGTCTCTCACTCTCCCTCGCTTTCTCTCTCTCTCTCGCTGTCTCTCACTCTCACTCTCTCACTCTCTCTCTCTCACTGCCTCTCTCTCTCACTCTCTCTCACTCTCCCTCACTGTCTCTCTCTCACTTTCTCTTTCTCACTCTCACTCTCTCGCTGTCTCTCTCTCTCTCGCTGTCTCTCACTCTCTCTCTCTCTCACTGTCTCTCTTTCTCTCGCTGTCTCTCTCTCACTCTCTCACTGTCTCGCTCTCTCTCGCTGCCTCTCACTCTCACTCTCTCACTGTCTTTCTCTCACTGTCTCTCTCTCTCGTTGTCTCTCACTCTCACTCTCTCGCTCTCTCTCTCTCTCTGTCTCTCTCTCTCACTGTCTCTCACTGTCTCTCACTCTCTCGCTGTCTCTTACTCTCACTCTCTCGCTCTCTCTCTCTCTCTGTCTCTCTCACTCTCTCTCTCTCACTGTCTCTCACTCTCTCGCTGTCTCTTACTCTCACTCTCTCACTGTCTCTCACTCTCTCGCTGTCTCTTACTCTCACTCTCTCGCTGTCTCTCTCACTCTCTCTCTCTGGCTGTCTCTCAATGTCTCTCTCTCACTCTCACTCTCTCTCACTGTCTCTCTCTTGCTGTCTCTCTCTCTCTCACTGTCTCTCACTCTCACTCTCTCTCTGCCTCTCTCTCTCTCTCGCTGTCTCTCTCTCTCTCTCTGTCTCTCTCTCTCACTGTCTCTCACTCTCTCGCTGTCTCTTACTCTCACTCTCTCACTGTCTCTCTCTCTCTCGCTTTCTCTCTCTCACTCTCTCACTGTCTCTCACTGTCTCTCACTCTCTCGCTGTCTCTTACTCTCACTCTCTCGCTGTCTCTCACTCGCTGTCTCTCTCTCTCACTGTCTCTCTCTCTCTCGTGTCTCTCTCTCTCTCACTGTCTCTCTCACTCTCTCTCACTGTCTCTCTCGTGTCTCTCTCTCTCTCACTGTCTCTCTCACTCTCTCTCACTGTCTCTCTCTTGCTGTCTCTCTCTCTCTCACAGTCTCTCACTCTCACTCTCTCTCTGCCTCTCTCTCTCTCTCGCTGTCTCTCTCTCTCTCTCTGTCTCTCTCTCTCACTGTCTCTCACTGTCTCTCACTCTCTCGCTGTCTCTTACTCTCACTCTCTCAC
Organism: Scyliorhinus torazame; assembly: GCF_047496885.1. Taxonomy (NCBI): domain Eukaryota; kingdom Metazoa; phylum Chordata; class Chondrichthyes; order Carcharhiniformes; family Scyliorhinidae; genus Scyliorhinus; species Scyliorhinus torazame. The sequence continues at coordinate 30,726,586 of NC_092725.1, read as the reverse complement.
TGTCTCTCTCTCTCTCGCTTTCTCTCTCTCACTCTCTCACTGTCTCTCACTCTCTCGCTGTCTCTCACTCGCTGTCTCTCTCTCTCACTGTCTCTCTCGTGTCTCTCTCTCACTGTCTCTCACTCTCTCTCTCACTGTCTCTCTCTCTCTCGCTTTCTCTCTCTCACTGTCTCTCTCTCGCTGTCTCTCACTCTCTCACTGTCTCTCTCTCTCGCTGTCTCTCTCTCTCTCACTGTCTCTCTCTCTCGCTGTCTCTCTCTCTCTCACTGTCTCTCTCTCTCTCGCTGTCTCTCTCTCTCTCACTGTCTCTTTCTCTCGCTGTCTCTCTCTCTCTCACTGTCTCTCTCTCTCACTGTCTCTCTCTCTCACTGTCTCTCTCTCTCTCACTGTCTCCCTCTCTCGCTGTCTCTCTCTCTCTCACTGTCTCTCTCGCTGTCTCTCTCTCTCTCACTGTCTCTCTCTCTCGCTGTCTCTCTCTCTCTCACTGTCTCTCTCTCTCGCTGTCTCTCTCTCTCTCACTGTCTCTCTCTCTCTCACTGTCTCTCTCTCTCGCTGTCTCTCTCTCTCTCACTGTCTCTCTCTCTCTCTCTCTCACTGTCTCTCTCTCTCACTGTCTCTCACTCGCACTCTCTCACTGTCTCTCTCTCTCTCGCTTTCTCTCTCTCACTGTCTCTCTCTCGCTGTCTCTCACTCTCACTCTCTCGCTGTCTCTCTCTCTCTCACTGTCTCTCTCTCTCGCTGTCTCTCTCTCTCTCACTGTCTCTCTCTCTCTCTCTCTCTCTCTCTCTCACTGTCTCTCTCTCTCACTGTCTCTCTCTCTCTCTCACTGTATCTCTCTCTCTCGCTGTCTCTCTCTCTCTCACTGTCTCTCTCTCTCTCTCACTGTCTCTCTCTCTCACTGTCTCTCTCTCTCGCTGTCTCTCTCTCTCGCTGTCTCTCACTCTCTCTCACTGCCTCTCTCTCTCACTGTCGCTCTCTCTCTCGCTGTCTCTCACTCGCTGTCTCTCTCTCTCACTGTCTCTCACTCTCACTCTCTCACTGTCTCTCTCTCTCTCGCTTTCTCTCTCTCACTGTCTCTCTCTCGCTGTCTCTCACTCTCACTCTCTTGCTGTCTCTCTCTCTCTCACTGTCTCTCTCTCTCACTGTCTCTCACTCTCACTCTCTCACTGTCTCTCTCTCTCTCGCTTTCTCTCTCTCACTGTCTCTCTCTCGCTGTCTCTCACTCTCACTCTCTCGCTGTCTCTCTCTCTCTCACTGTCTCTCTCTCTCGCTGTCTCTCTCTCTCTCACTGTCTCTCTCTCTCTCTCTCTCTCTCTCTCTCACTGTCTCTCTCTCTCACTGTCTCTCTCTCTCTCTCACTGTCTCTCTCTCTCGCTGTCTCTCTCTCTCTCACTGTCTCTCTCTCTCTCTCTCTCTCTCTCTCTCACTCTCTCACTGTCGCTCTCTCTCTCGCTGTCTCTCACTCTCTCTCTCTCACTGCCTCTCTCTCTCACTGTCGCTCTCTCTCTCGCTGTCTCTCACTCGCTGTCTCTCTCTCTCACTGTCTCTCACTCTCACTCTCTCACTGTCTCTCTCTCTCTCGCTTTCTCTCTCTCACTGTCTCTCTCTCGCTGTCTCTCACTCTCACTCTCTCGCTGTCTCTCTCTCTCTCACTGTCTCTCTCTCTCTCTCTCTCACTCTCTCTCTCGCTGTCTCTCTCGCTCTCACTCTCTCACTCTCTCTCTCTCTCTCTCTCTCACTCTCTCTCTCTCGCTGTCTCTCTCGCTCTCACTCTCTCACTCTCTCTCTCTCTCTCTCTGTCTCTCACTCTCTCTCTCACTGTCTCTCTCTCTCACTGTCTCTCACTCTCTCTCCCTCTCACTGTCTCTCTCACTCTCTCTCTCTCACTGTCTCTCTCTCTCACTCACTCTCACTCTCTCTCTCTCGCTGTCTCTCTCACTCGCTCTCTCTCGCTGTTTCTCACTTTCACTCTCTCACTCGCTCTCTCTCGCTGTCTCTCTCACTCTCTCTCTCACTGTCGCTCTCTCTCTTGCTTCTCTCACTCTCACTCACTCTCTCACTCTCTCTCTCTCGCTGTCTCTCTCACTCTCTCTCTCACTGTCGCTCTCTCTCTTGCTTCTCTCACTCTCACTCTCACTCTCTCACTCTCTCTCCCTCTCACTGTCTCTCTCACTCGCTCTCTCTCGCTGTCTTTCTCACTCTCTCTCACTGTCGCTCTCTCTCTTGCTTCTCTCACTCTCACTCTCACTCTCTCACTCTCTCTCCCTCTCACTGTCTCTCTCACTCTCTCTCTCTCACTGTCTCTCTCTCTCACTCACTCTCACTCTCTCTCTCTCGCTGTCTCTCTCACTCGCTCTCTCTCGCTGTCTCTCACTTTCACTCTCTCACTCGCTCTCTCTCGCTGTCTTTCTCACTCTCTCTCTCGCTGTCTCTCACTCTCACTCTCTCACTCTCTCTCTCTCGCTGTCTCTCTCTCTCTGTCTCTCTCTCTCTCTCACTCTCTCTCTCTCGCTGTCTCTCTCTCTCTGTCTCTCTCTCTCTCTCTCTTTCTCTCTCTCTCACTGTCTCTCACTCTCTCTCACTCACTGTCTCTCACTCTCAATCTCTCGCTGTCTCTTACTCTCTCTCTCTCTCTCTCTCACTGTGTCTCTCTCACTGTCTCTCACTCTCACTCTCTCACTCTCATTGTCTCTCACTCTCTCTCTCTCGCTGTCTCTCACTGTCTCTCTCTCTCACTCTCACTCTCTCTCACTGTCTCTCTCTCGCTGCCTCTCTCTCTCACTGTCTCTCACTCTCACTCTCTCGCTGTCTCTCTCTCTCGCTGTCTCTCTCACTCTCTCTCTCTCTCACTGTCTCTCTCTCTCGCTGTCTCTCTCTCTCACTGTCTCTCGCTCTCACTCTCTCGCTGTCTCTCTCTCTCGCTGTCTCTCTCTCTCACTCTCTCTCTCTCTCACTGTCTCTCTCTCTCACTGTCGCTCTCTCTCTCGCTGTCTATCTCTCTCACTGTTTCTCACTCTCACTCTCTCGCTGTCTCTCTCTCTCTCACTGTCTCTCTCTCTCTCTCTCTCACTCTCTCTCTCGCTGTCTCTCTCGCTCTCACTCTCTCACTCTCTCTCTCTCTCTCTCTCTCTCACTCTCTCTCTCGCTGTCTCTCTCTGCCTCTCTCTCTCACTGTCTCTCTCTCTCTCACTGTCCCTCTCTATCTCTCTCTCACTGTCTCTCACTGTCACTGTCTCTCACTGTCTCTCACTCTCTCTCCCTCTCACTGTCTCTCTCACTCTCTCTCTCTCACTGTCTCTCTCTCTCTCACTGTCCCTCTCTATCTCCCTCTCACTGTCTCTCTCTCTCACTGTCTCTCACTGTCTCTCACTCTCTCTCCCTCTCACTGTCTCTCTCACTCTCTCTCTCTCACTGTCTCTCTCTCTCACTCACTCTCACTCTCTCTCTCTCGCTGTCTCTCTCACTCGCTCTCTCTCGCTGTCTCTCACTTTCACTCTCTCACTCGCTCTCTCTCGCTGTCTCTCTCACTCTCTCTCTCACTGTCGCTCTCTCTCTTGCTTCTCTCACTCTCACTCTCACTCTCTCACTCTCTCACTCGCTGTCTTTCTCACTCTCTCTCTCGCTGTCTCTCACTCTCACTCTCTCACTCTCTCTCTCTCGCTGTCTCTCTCTCTCTGTCTCTCTCTCTCTCTCACTGTCTCTCACTCTCTCTCTCGCTGTCTCTCTCACTCTCTCTCTCTCACTGTCTCTCACTCTCTCTCACTCACTGTCTCTCACTCTCAATCTCTCGCTGTCTCTTACTCTCTCTCTCTCTCTCTCTCACTGTGTCTCTCTCACTGTCTCTCACTCTCACTCTCTCACTGTCTCTCACTCTCACTCTCGCACTCTCATTGTCTCTCACTCTCTCTCTCTCGCTGTCTCTCACTGTCTCTCTCTCTCACTCTCACTCTCTCTCACTGTCTCTCTCTCGCTGCCTCTCTCTCTCACTGTCTCTCACTCTCACTCTCTCGCTGTCTCTCTCTCTCACTGTCTCTCACTCTCACTCTCTCGCTGTCTCTCTCTCTCACTGTCTCTCACTCTCACTCTCTCGCTGTCTCTCTCTCTCGCTGTCTCTCTCTCGCTGTCTCTCTCTCTCTCTCTCTCTCTCTCTCTCGCTGTCTCTCTCTCTCGCTGTCTCTCTCGCATTCTCACTCTCTCGCTGTCTCTCTCTCACTGTCTCTCCCTCTCTCTCACTGTCTCTCTCTCTCTCGCTGTCTCTCTCTCTCACTGTCTCTCACTCACTCTCTCGCTGTCTCTCTCTCACTGTCTCTCTCTCTCTCTCACTGTCTCTCTCTCTCTCGCTGTCTCTCTCTCTCTCACTGTCTCTCACTCTCACTCTCTCACTCTCTCTCCCTCGCTGTCTCTCTCACTGTCTCTCTCACTGTCTCTCACTCTCACTCTTTCGCTGTCTCTCTCTCTCTCACTGTCTCTCACTCTCACTCTCTCACTCTCTCTCCCTCGCTGTCTCTCTCACTGTCTCTCTCACTGTCTCTCATTCTCACTCTCTCACTCTCTCTCTCTCTCCCTGTCTCTCACTCTCACTCTCTCACTCACTCTCTCTCGCTGTCTCTCTCTCTCTCACTGTCTCTCTCTCTCTCACTCTCTCTCTCTCACTCGCCCTCTCTCACTGTCTCTCTCTCTCGCTGTCTCTCACTCTCACTCTCTCGCTGTCTCTCTCTCTCGCTGTCTCTCTCTCATTCTCTCTCTCTCGCTGTCTCTCTCTCTCTCACTGTCTCTCTCTCTCTCACTCTCTCTCTCTCACTCGCCCTCTCTCACTGTCTCTCTCTCTCGCTGTCTCTCACTCTCACTCTCTCGCTGTCTCTCTCTCTCGCTGTCTCTCTCTCATTCTCTCTCTCTCGCTGTCTCTCTCTCTCACTGTCTCTCACTCACTCTCTCACTGTCTCTCACTCTCACTCTCTCACTCTCTCTCCCTCGCTGTCTCTCTCACTGTCTCTCTCACTGTCTCTCACTCTCTCTCCCTCTCACTGTCTCTCTCACTCTCTCTCTCTCACTGTCTCTCTCTCTCACTCACTCTCACTCTCTCTCTCTCGCTGTCTCTCTCACTCGCTCTCTCTCGCTGTCTCTCACTTTCACTCTCTCACTCGCTCTCTCTCGCTGTCTCTCTCACTCTCTCTCTCACTGTCGCTCTCTCTCTTGCTTCTCTCACTCTCACTCTCACTCTCTCACTCTCTCTCTCTCGCTGTCTCTCTCACTCTCTCTCTCACTGTCGCTCTCTCTCTTGCTTCTCTCACTCTCACTCTCACTCTCTCACTCTCTCTCCCTCTCACTGTCTCTCTCACTCGCTCTCGCTCGCTGTCTCTCTCACTCTCTCTCACTGTCGCTCTCTCTCTTGCTTCTCTCACTCTCACTCTCACTCTCTCACTCTCTCTCCCTCTCACTGTCTCTCTCACTCTCTCTCTCTCACTGTCTCTCTCTCTCACTCACTCTCACTCTCTCTCTCTCGCTGTCTCTCTCACTCGCTCTCTCTCGCTGTCTCTCACTTTCACTCTCTCACTCGCTCTCTCTCGCTGTCTTTCTCACTCTCTCTCTCGCTGTCTCTCACTCTCACTCTCTCACTCTCTCTCTCTCGCTGTCTCTCTCTCTCTGTCTCTCTCTCTCTCTCACTCTCTCTCTCTCGCTGTCTCTCTCTCTCTGTCTCTCTCTCTCTCTCTCTTTCTCTCTCTCTCACTGTCTCTCACTCTCTCTCACTCACTGTCTCTCACTCTCAATCTCTCGCTGTCTCTTACTCTCTCTCTCTCTCTCTCTCACTGTGTCTCTCTCACTGTCTCTCACTCTCACTCTCTCACTCTCATTGTCTCTCACTCTCTCTCTCTCGCTGTCTCTCACTCTCAATCTCTCGCTGTCTCTTACTCTCTCTCTCTCTCTCTCTCACTGTGTCTCTCTCACTGTCTCTCACTCTCACTCTCTCACTCTCATTGTCTCTCACTCTCTCTCTCTCGCTGTCTCTCACTGTCTCTCTCTCTCACTCTCACTCTCTCTCACTGTCTCTCTCTCGCTGCCTCTCTCTCTCACTGTCTCTCACTCTCACTCTCTCGCTGTCTCTCTCTCTCGCTGTCTCTCTCTCTCTCACTCTCTCTCTCTCTCACTGTCTCTCTCTCTCGCTGTCTCTCTCTCTCACTGTCTCTCACTCTCACTCTCTCGCTGTCTCTCTCTCTCGCTGTCTCTCTCTCTCTCACTCTCTCTCTCTCTCACTGTCTCTCTCTCTCACTGTCTCTCACTCTCTCTCACTCACTGTCTCTCACTCTCAATCTCTCGCTGTCTCTTACTCTCTCTCTCTCTCTCTCTCACTGTGTCTCTCTCACAGTCTCTCACTCTCACTCTCTCACTCTCATTGTCTCTCACTCTCTCTCTCTCGCTGTCTCTCACTGTCTCTCTCTCTCACTCTCACTCTCTCTCACTGTCTCTCTCTCGCTGCCTCTCTCTCTCACTGTCTCTCACTCTCACTCTCTCGCTGTCTCTCTCTCTCGCTGTCTCTCTCTCTCACTCTCTCTCTCTCTCACTGTCTCTCTCTCTCGCTGTCTCTCTCTCTCACTGTCTCTCACTCTCACTCTCTCGCTGTCTCTCTCTCTCGCTGTCTCTCTCTCTCTCACTCTCTCTCTCTCTCACTGTCTCTCTCTCTCACTGTCGCTCTCTCTCTCGCTGTCTCTCTCTCTCACTGTTTCTCACTCTCACTCTCTCGCTGTCTCTCTCTCTCTCACTGTCTCTCTCTCTCTCTCTCTCACTCTCTCTCTCGCTGTCTCTCTCGCTCTCACTCTCTCACTCTCTCTCTCTCTCTCTCTCTCTCTCACTCTCTCTCTCGCTGTCTCTCTCTGCCTCTCTCTCTCACTGTCTCTCTCTCTCTCACTGTCCCTCTCTATCTCTCTCTCACTGTCTCTCTCTCTCACTGTCTCTCACTGTCTCTCACTCTCTCTCCCTCTCACTGTCTCTCTCACTCTCTCTCTCTCACTGTCTCTCTCTCTCTCACTGTCCCTCTCTATCTCCCTCTCACTGTCTCTCTCTCTCACTGTCTCTCACTGTCTCTCCCTCTCTCTCCCTCTCACTGTCTCTCTCACTCTCTCTCTCTCACTGTCTCTCTCTCTCACTCACTCTCACTCTCTCTCTCTCGCTGTCTCTCTCACTCGCTCTCTCTCGCTGTCTCTCACTTTCACTCTCTCACTCGCTCTCTCTCGCTGTCTCTCTCACTCTCTCTCTCACTGTCGCTCTCTCTCTTGCTTCTCTCACTCTCACTCTCACTCTCTGACTCTCTCTCTCGCTGTCTTTCTCACTCTCTCTCTCGCTGTCTCTCACTCTCACTCTCTCACTCTCTCTCTCTCGCTGTCTCTCTCTCTCTGTCTCTCTCTCTCTCTCACTGTCTCTCACTCTCTCTCTCGCTGTCTCTCTCACTCTCTCTCTCTCGCTGTCTCTCACTCTCACTCTCTCTCTCTCTCGCTGCCTCTCTCTCTCTCACTGTCTCTCACTCTCTCTCACTCACTGTCTCTCACTCTCAATCTCTCGCTGTCTCTTACTCTCTCTCTCTCTCTCTCTCACTGTGTCTCTCTCACTGTCTCTCACTCTCACTCTCTCACTGTCTCTCACTCTCACTCTCTCACTCTCATTGTCTCTCACTCTCTCTCTCTCGCTGTCTCTCACTGTCTCTCTCTCTCACTCTCACTCTCTCTCACTGTCTCTCTCTCGCTGCCTCTCTCTCTCACTGTCTCTCACTCTCACTCTCTCGCTGTCTCTCTCTCTCACTGTCTCTCACTCTCACTCTCTCGCTGTCTCTCTCTCTCACTGTCTCTCACTCTCACTCTCTCGCTGTCTCTCTCTCTCGCTGTCTCTCTCTCGCTGTCTCTCTCTCTCTCTCTCTCTCTCTCTCTCGCTGTCTCTCTCTCTCGCTGTCTCTCTCGCATTCTCACTCTCTCGCTGTCTCTCTCACACTGTCTCTCTCTCTCTCTCACTGTCTCTCTCTCTCTCGCTGTCTCTCTCTCTCACTGTCTCTCACTCACTCTCTCGCTGTCTCTCTCTCACTGTCTCTCTCTCTCTCTCACTGTCTCTCTCTCTCTCGCTGTCTCTCTCTCTCTCACTGTCTCTCACTCTCACTCTCTTACTCTCTCTCCCTCGCTGTCTCTCTCACTGTCTCTCTCACTGTCTCTCACTGTCACTCTTTCGCTGTCTCTCTCTCTCTCACTGTCTCTCACTCTCACTCTCTCACTCTCTCTCCCTCGCTGTCTCTCTCACTGTCTCTCTCACTGTCTCTCATTCTCACTCTCTCACTCTCTCTCTCTCTCCCTGTCTCTCACCCTCACTCTCTCACTCACTCTCTCTCGCTGTCTCTCTCTCTCTCACTGTCTCTCTCTCTCTCACTCTCTCTCTCTCACTCGCCCTCTCTCACTGTCTCTCTCTCTCGCTGTCTCTCACTCTCACTCTCTCGCTGTCTCTCTCTCTCGCTGTCTCTCTCTCATTCTCTCTCTCTCGCTGTCTCTCTCTCTCTCACTGTCTCTCTCTCTCTCACTCTCTCTCTCTCACTCGCCCTCTCTCACTGTCTCTCTCTCTCGCTGTCTCTCACTCTCACTCTCTCGCTGTCTCTCTCTCTCGCTGTCTCTCTCATTCTCTCTCTCTCGCTGTCTCTCTCTCTCACTGTCTCTCACTCACACTCTCACTGTCTCTCACTCTCACTCTCTCACTCTCTCTCCCTCGCTGTCTCTCTCACTGTCTACCTCACTGTCTCTCACTCTCACTCTTTCGCTGTCTCTCTCTCTCTCACTGTCTCTCACTCTCACTCTCTCACTCTCTCTCCCTCGCTGTCTCTCTCAATGTCTCTCTCACTGTCTCTCACTCTCACTCTTTCGCTGTCTCTCTCTCTCTCACTGTCTCTCACTCTCACTCTCTCACTCTCTCTCCCTCGCTGTCTCTCTCACTGTCTCTCTCACTGTCTCTCATTCTCACTCTCTCACTCTCTCTCTCTCTCCCTGTCTCTCACTCTCACTCTCTCACTCACTCTCTCTCGCTGTCTCTCTCTCATTGTCTCTCTCTCTCGCTGTCTCTCTCTCTCTCACTGTCTCTCTCTCTCTCACTCTCTCTCTCTCACTCGCCCTCTCTCACTGTCTCTCTCTCTCGCTGTCTCTCACTCTCACTCTCTCGCTGTCTCTCTCTCTCTCGCTGTCTCTCTCTCTCACTGTCTCTCACGCTCACTCTCTCGCTGTCTCTCTCTCTCTCGCATTCTCTCACTCTCACTCTCTCGCTGTCTCTCTCTCTCTCGCTGTCTCTCACTCTCACTCTCTCGCTGTCTCTCTCTCTCTCGCTGTCTCTCACTCTCACTCTCTCACTCTCTCTCTCTCACTGCCTCTCTCTCTCACTCTCTCTCACTCTCCCTCACTGTCTCTCTCTCACTTTCTCTTTCTCACTCTCACTCTCACGCTGTCTCTCTCTCTCTCGCTGTCTCTCTCTCTCTCACTGTCTCTCTCTCTCTCACTCTCTCTCTCTCACTCGCCCTCTCTCACTGTCTCTCTCTCTCGCTGTCTCTCACTCTCACACTCTCGCTGTCTCTCTCTCTCGCTGTCTCTCTCTCATTCTCTCTCTCTCGCTGTCTCTCTCTCTCTCACTGTCTCTCTCTCTCTCACTCTCTCTCTCTCACTCGCCCTCTCTCACTGTCTCTCTCTCTCGCTGTCTCTCACTCTCACTCTCTCGCTGTCTCTCTCTCTCGCTGTCTCTCTCTCATTCTCTCTCACTCGCTGTCTCTCTCTCTCACTGTCTCTCACTCACTCTCTCACTGTCTCTCACTCTCACTCTCTCACTCTCTCTCCCTCGCTGTCTCTCTCACTGTCTACCTCACTGTCTCTCACTCTCACTCTTTCGCTGTCTCTCTCTCTCTCACTGTCTCTCACTCTCACTCTCTCACTCTCTCTCCCTCGCTGTCTCTCTCAATGTCTCTCTCACTGTCTCTCACTCTCACTCTTTCGCTGTCTCTCTCTCTCTCACTGTCTCTCACTCTCACTCTCTCACTCTCTCTCCCTCGCTGTCTCTCTCACTGTCTCTCTCACTGTCTCTCATTCTCACTCTCTCACTCTCTCTCTCTCTCCCTGTCTCTCACTCTCACTCTCTCACTCACTCTCTCTCGCTGTCTCTCTCTCATTGTCTCTCTCTCTCGCTGTCTCTCTCTCTCTCACTGTCTCTCTCTCTCTCACTCTCTCTCTCTCACTCGCCCTCTCTCACTGTCTCTCTCTCTCGCTGTCTCTCACTCTCACTCTCTCGCTGTCTCTCTCTCTCTCGCTGTCTCTCTCTCTCACTGTCTCTCACGCTCACTCTCTCGCTGTCTCTCTCTCTCTCGCATTCTCTCACTCTCACTCTCTCGCTGTCTCTCTCTCTCTCGCTGTCTCTCACTCTCACTCTCTCGCTGTCTCTCTCTCTCTCGCTGTCTCTCACTCTCACTCTCTCACTCTCTCTCTCTCACTGCCTCTCTCTCTCACTCTCTCTCACTCTCCCTCACTGTCTCTCTCTCACTTTCTCTTTCTCACTCTCACTCTCTCGCTGTCTCTCTCTCTCTCGCTGTCTCTCACTCTCTCTCTCTCTCACTGTCTCTCTTTCTCTCGCTGTCTCTCTCTCACTCTCTCACTGTCTCGCTCTCTCTCGCTGCCTCTCACTCTCACTCTCTCACTGTCTTTCTCTCACTGTCTCTCTCTCTCGTTGTCTCTCACTCTCACTCTCTCGCTCTCTCTCTCTCTCTGTCTCTCTCTCTCACTGTCTCTCACTGTCTCTCACTCTCTCGCTGTCTCTTACTCTCACTCTCTCGCTCTCTCTCTCTCTCTGTCTCTCTCACTCTCTCTCTCTCACTGTCTCTCACTCTCTCGCTGTCTCTTACTCTCACTCTCTCACTGTCTCTCACTCTCTCGCTGTCTCTTACTCTCACTCTCTCGCTGTCTCTCTCACTCTCTCTCTCTGGCTGTCTCTCACTGTCTCTCTCTTGCTGTCTCTCTCTCTCTCACTGTCTCTCACTCTCACTCTCTCTCTGCCTCTCTCTCTCTCTCGCTGTCTCTCTCTCTCTCTCTGTCTCTCTCTCTCACTGTCTCTCACTGTCTCTCACTCTCTCGCTGTCTCTTACTCTCACTCTCTCACTGTCTCTCTCTCTCTCGCTTTCTCTCTCTCACTCTCTCACTGTCTCTCACTGTCTCTCACTCTCTCGCTGTCTCTTACTCTCACTCTCTCGCTGTCTCTCACTCGCTGTCTCTCTCTCTCACTGTCTCTCTCTCTCTCGTGTCTCTCTCTCTCTCACTGTCTCTCTCACTCTCTCTCACTGTCTCTCTCGTGTCTCTCTCTCTCTCACTGTCTCTCTCACTCTCTCTCACTGTCTCTCTCTTGCTGTCTCTCTCTCTCTCACTGTCTCTCACTCTCACTCTCTCTCTGCCTCTCTCTCTCTCTCGCTGTCTCTCTCTCTCTCTCTGTCTCTCTCTCTCACTGTCTCTCACTGTCTCTCACTCTCTCGCTGTCTCTTACTCTCACTCTCTCACTGTCTCTCTCTCTCTCGCTTTCTCTCTCTCACTCTCTCACTGTCTCTCACTCTCTCGCTGTCTCTCACTCGCTGTCTCTCTCTCTCACTGTCTCTCTCGTGTCTCTCTCTCTCTCACTGTCTCTCACTCTCTCTCTCACTGTCTCTCTCTCTCTCGCTTTCTCTCTCTCACTGTCTCTCTCTCGCTGTCTCTCACTCTCTCACTGTCTCTCTCTCTCGCTGTCTCTCTCTCTCTCACTGTCTCTCTCTCTCGCTGTCTCTCTCTCTCTCACTGTCTCTCTCTCTCTCGCTGTCTCTCTCTCTCTCACTGTCTCTCTCTCTCTCACTGTCTCTCTCTCTCACTGTCTCTCTCTCTCTCGCTGTCTCTCTCTCTCTCACTGTCTCTCTCTCTCTCACTGTCTCTCTCTCTCACTGTCTCTCTCTCTCTCACTGTCTCTCTCTCTCGCTGTCTCTCTCTCTCTCACTGTCTCTCTCGCTGTCTCTCTCTCTCTCACTGTCTCTCTCTCTCGCTGTCTCTCTCTCTCTCACTGTCTCTCTCTCTCGCTGTCTCTCTCTCACTGTCTCTCTCTCTCTCACTGTCTCTCTCTCTCGCTGTCTCTCTCTCTCTCACTGTCTCTCTCTCTCACTGTCTCTCTCTCACACTGTCTCTCACTCTCACTCTCTCACTGTCTCTCTCTCTCTCGCTTTCTCTCTCTCACTGTCTCTCTCTCGCTGTCTCTCACTCTCACTCTCTCGCTGTCTCTCTCTCTCTCACTGTCTCTCTCTCTCGCTGTCTCTCTCTCTCTCACTGTCTCTCTCTCTCTCTCTCTCTCTCACTGTCTCTCTCTCTCACTGTCTCTCTCTCTCTCTCACTGTATCTCTCTCTCTCGCTGTCTCTCTCTCTCTCACTGTCTCTCTCTCTCTCTCTCTCTCTCTCACTGTCTCTCTCTCTCACTGTCTCTCACTCTCGCTGTCTCTCTCTCTCGCTGTCTCTCACTCTCTCTCTCTCACTGCCTCTCTCTCTCACTGTCGCTCTCTCTCTCGCTGTCTCTCACTCGCTGTCTCTCTCTCTCACTGTCTCTCACTCTCACTCACTCACTGTCTCTCTCTCTCTCGCTTTCTCTCTCTCACTGTCTCTCTCTCGCTGTCTCTCACTCTCACTCTCTCGCTGTCTCTCTCTCTCTCACTGTCTCTCTCTCTCGCTGTCTCTCTCTCACTCTCTCTCTCTCTCTCTCTCTCTCTCTCTCTCACTCTCTCACTCTCTCTCTCTCACTGCCTCTCTCTCTCACTGTCGCTCTCTCTCTCGCTGTCTCTCTCTCTCACTGTTTCTCACTCTCACTCTCTCGCTGTCTCTCTCTCTCTCACTGTCTCTCTCTCTCTCTCTCTCACTCTCTCTCTCGCTGTCTCTCTCGCTCTCACTCTCTCACTCTCTCTCTCTCTCTCTCTCTCTCTCTCACTCTCTCTCTCGCTGTCTCTCTCGCTCTCACTCTCTCACTCTCTCTCTCTCTCTCTCTCTCTCTCACTCTCTCTCTCACTGTCTCTCTCTCTCACTGTCTCTCACTGTCTCTCACTCTCTCTCCCTCTCACTGTCTCTCTCACTCTCTCTCTCTCACTGTCTCTCTCTCTCACTCACTCTCACTCTCTCTCTCTCGCTGTCTCTCTCACTCGCTGTGTGCGCCACACTCGCTCTCTCTCGCTGTCTCTCACTTTCACTCTCTCACTCGCTCTCTCTCGCTGTCTCTCTCACTCTCTCTCTCACTGCCGCTCTCTCTCTTGCTTCTCTCACTCTCACTCTCACTCTCTCACTCTCTCTCTCTCGCTGTCTCTCTCACTCTCTCTCTCACTGTCGCTCTCTCTCTTGCTTCTCTCACTCTCACTCTCACTCTCTCACTCTCTCTCCCTCTCACTGTCTCTCTCACTCGCTCTCTCTCGCTGTCTCTCTCACTCTCTCTCACTGTCGCTCTCTCTCTTGCTTCTCTCACTCTCACTCTCACTCTCTCACTCCCTCTCCCTCTCACTGTCTCTCTCACTCTCTCTCTCTCACTGTCTCTCTCTCTCACTCACTCTCACTCTCTCTCTCTCGCTGTCTCTCTCACTCGCTCTCTCTCGCTGTCTCTCACTTTCACTCTCTCACTCGCTCTCTCTCGCTGTCTTTCTCACTCTCTCTCTCGCTGTCTCTCTCTCTCACTCTCTCACTCTCTCTCTCTCGCTGTCTCTCTCTCTCTGTCTCTCTCTCTCTCTCACTCTCTCTCTCTCGCTGTCTCTCTCTCTCTGTCTCTCTCTCTCTCTCTCTTTCTCTCTTTCTCACTGTCTCTCACTCTCTCTCACTCACTGTCTCTCACTCTCAATCTCTCGCTGTCTCTTACTCTCTCTCTCTCTCTCTCTCACTGTGTCTCTCTCACTGTCTCTCACTCTCACTCTCTCACTCTCATTGTCTCTCACTCTCTCTCTCTCGCTGTCTCTCACTGTCTCTCTCTCTCACTCTCACTCTCTCTCACTGTCTCTCTCTCGCTGCCTCTCTCTCTCACTGTCTCTCACTCTCACTCTCTCGCTGTCTCTCTCTCTCGCTGTCTCTCTCTCTCACACTCTCTCTCTCTCACTCGCCCTCTCTCACTGTCTCTCTCTCTCGCTGTCTCTCACTCTCACTCTCTCGCTGTCTCTCTCTCTCGCTGTCTCTCTCTCATTCTCTCTCTCTCGCTGTCTCTCTCTCTCTCACTGTCTCTCTCTCTCTCACTCTCTCTCTCTCACTCGCCCTCTCTCACTGTCTCTCTCTCTCGCTGTCTCTCACTCTCACTCTCTCGCTGTCTCTCTCTCTCGCTGTCTCTCTCTCATTCTCTCTCTCTCGCTGTCTCTCTCTCTCACTGTCTCTCACTCACTCTCTCACTGTCTCTCACTCTCACTCTCTCACTCTCTCTCCCTCGCTGTCTCTCTCACTGTCTACCTCACTGTCTCTCACTCTCACTCTGTCGCTGTCTCTCTCTCTCTCACTGTCTCTCACTCTCACTCTCTCACTCTCTCTCCCTCGCTGTCTCTCTCAATGTCTCTCTCACTGTCTCTCACTCTCACTCTTTCGCTGTCTCTCTCTCTCTCACTGTCTCTCACTCTCACTCTCTCACTCTCTCTCCCTCGCTGTCTCTCTCACTGTCTCTCTCACTGTCTCTCATTCTCACTCTCTCACTCTCTCTCTCTCTCCCTGTCTCTCACTCTCACTCTCTCACTCACTCTCTCTCGCTGTCTCTCTCTCATTGTCTCTCTCTCTCGCTGTCTCTCTCTCTCTCACTGTCTCTCTCTCTCTCACTCTCTCTCTCTCACTCGCCCTCTCTCACTGTCTCTCTCTCTCGCTGTCTCTCACTCTCACTCTCTCGCTGTCTCTCTCTCTCTCGCTGTCTCTCTCTCTCACTGTCTCTCACGCTCACTCTCTCGCTGTCTCTCTCTCTCTCGCATTCTCTCACTCTCACTCTCTCGCTGTCTCTCTCTCTCTCGCTGTCTCTCACTCTCACTCTCTCGCTGTCTCTCTCTCTCTCGCTGTCTCTCACTCTCACTCTCTCACTCTCTCTCTCTCACTGCCTCTCTCTCTCACTCTCTCTCACTCTCCCTCACTGTCTCTCTCTCACTTTCTCTTTCTCACTCTCACTCTCACGCTGTCTCTCTCTCTCTCGCTGTCTCTCTCTCTCTCACTGTCTCTCTCTCTCTCACTCTCTCTCTCTCACTCGCCCTCTCTCACTGTCTCTCTCTCTCGCTGTCTCTCACTCTCACTCTCTCGCTGTCTCTCTCTCTCGCTGTCTCTCTCTCATTCTCTCTCTCTCGCTGTCTCTCTCCCTCTCACTGTCTCTCTCTCTCTCACTCTCTCTCTCTCACTCGCCCTCTCTCACTGTCTCTCTCTCTCGCTGTCTCTCACTCTCACTCTCTCGCTGTCTCTCTCTCTCGCTGTCTCTCTCTCATTCTCTCTCACTCGCTGTCTCTCTCTCTCACTGTCTCTCACTCACTCTCTCACTGTCTCTCACTCTCACTCTCTCACTCTCTCTCCCTCGCTGTCTCTCTCACTGTCTACCTCACTGTCTCTCACTCTCACTCTTTCGCTGTCTCTCTCTCTCTCACTGTCTCTCACTCTCACTCTCTCACTCTCTCTCCCTCGCTGTCTCTCTCAATGTCTCTCTCACTGTCTCTCACTCTCACTCTTTCGCTGTCTCTCTCTCTCTCACTGTCTCTCACTCTCACTCTCTCACTCTCTCTCCCTCGCTGTCTCTCTCACTGTCTCTCTCACTGTCTCTCATTCTCACTCTCTCACTCTCTCTCTCTCTCCCTGTCTCTCACTCTCACTCTCTCACTCACTCTCTCTCGCTGTCTCTCTCTCATTGTCTCTCTCTCTCGCTGTCTCTCTCTCTCTCACTGTCTCTCTCTCTCTCACTCTCTCTCTCTCACTCGCCCTCTCTCACTGTCTCTCTCTCTCGCTGTCTCTCACTCTCACTCTCTCGCTGTCTCTCTCTCTCTCGCTGTCTCTCTCTCTCACTGTCTCTCACGCTCACTCTCTCGCTGTCTCTCTCTCTCTCGCATTCTCTCACTCTCACTCTCTCGCTGTCTCTCTCTCTCTCGCTGTCTCTCACTCTCACTCTCTCGCTGTCTCTCTCTCTCTCGCTGTCTCTCACTCTCACTCTCTCACTCTCTCTCTCTCACTGCCTCTCTCTCTCACTCTCTCTCACTCTCCCTCACTGTCTCTCTCTCACTTTCTCTTTCTCACTCTCACTCTCTCGCTGTCTCTCTCTCTCTCGCTGTCTCTCACTCTCTCTCTCTCTCACTGTCTCTCTTTCTCTCGCTGTCTCTCTCTCACTCTCTCACTGTCTCGCTCTCTCTCGCTGCCTCTCACTCTCACTCTCTCACTGTCTTTCTCTCACTGTCTCTCTCTCTCGTTGTCTCTCACTCTCACTCTCTCGCTCTCTCTCTCTCTCTGTCTCTCTCTCTCACTGTCTCTCACTGTCTCTCACTCTCTCGCTGTCTCTTACTCTCACTCTCTCTCTCTCTCTCTCTCTCTGTCTCTCTCACTCTCTCTCTCTCACTGTCTCTCACTCTCTCGCTGTCTCTTACTCTCACTCTCTCACTGTCTCTCACTCTCTCGCTGTCTCTTACTCTCACTCTCTCGCTGTCTCTCTCACTCTCTCTCTCTGGCTGTCTCTCACTGTCTCTCTCTTGCTGTCTCTCTCTCTCTCACTGTCTCTCACTCTCACTCTCTCTCTGCCTCTCTCTCTCTCTCGCTGTCTCTCTCTCTCTCTCTGTCTCTCTCTCTCACTGTCTCTCACTGTCTCTCACTCTCTCGCTGTCTCTTACTCTCACTCTCTCACTGTCTCTCTCTCTCTCGCTTTCTCTCTCTCACTCTCTCACTGTCTCTCACTGTCTCTCACTCTCTCGCTGTCTCTTACTCTCACTCTCTCGCTGTCTCTCACTCGCTGTCTCTCTCTCTCACTGTCTCTCTCTCTCTCGTGTCTCTCTCTCTCTCACTGTCTCTCTCACTCTCTCTCACTGTCTCTCTCGTGTCTCTCTCTCTCTCACTGTCTCTCTCACTCTCTCTCACTGTCTCTCTCTTGCTGTCTCTCTCTCTCTCACTGTCTCTCACTCTCACTCTCTCTCTGCCTCTCTCTCTCTCTCGCTGTCTCTCTCTCTCTCTCTGTCTCTCTCTCTCACTGTCTCTCACTGTCTCTCACTCTCTCGCTGTCTCTTACTCTCACTCTCTCACTGTCTCTCTCTCTCTCGCTTTCTCTCTCTCACTCTCTCACTGTCTCTCACTCTCTCGCTGTCTCTCACTCGCTGTCTCTCTCTCTCACTGTCTCTCTCGTGTCTCTCTCTCTCTCACTGTCTCTCACTCTCTCTCTCACTGTCTCTCTCTCTCTCGCTTTCTCTCTCTCACTGTCTCTCTCTCGCTGTCTCTCACTCTCTCACTGTCTCTCTCTCTCGCTGTCTCTCTCTCTCTCACTGTCTCTCTCTCTCGCTGTCTCTCTCTCTCTCACTGTCTCTCTCTCTCTCGCTGTCTCTCTCTCTCTCACTGTCTCTCTCTCTCTCACTGTCTCTCTCTCTCACTGTCTCTCTCTCTCTCGCTGTCTCTCTCTCTCTCACTGTCTCTCTCTCTCTCACTGTCTCTCTCTCTCACTGTCTCTCTCTCTCTCACTGTCTCTCTCTCTCGCTGTCTCTCTCTCTCTCACTGTCTCTCTCGCTGTCTCTCTCTCTCTCACTGTCTCTCTCTCTCGCTGTCTCTCTCTCTCTCACTGTCTCTCTCTCTCGCTGTCTCTCTCTCACTGTCTCTCTCTCTCTCACTGTCTCTCTCTCTCGCTGTCTCTCTCTCTCTCACTGTCTCTCTCTCTCACTGTCTCTCTCTCTCACTGTCTCTCACTCTCACTCTCTCACTGTCTCTCTCTCTCTCGCTTTCTCTCTCTCACTGTCTCTCTCTCGCTGTCTCTCACTCTCACTCTCTCGCTGTCTCTCTCTCTCTCACTGTCTCTCTCTCTCGCTGTCTCTCTCTCTCTCACTGTCTCTCTCTCTCCCTCTCTCTCTCTCTCTCTCACTGTCTCTCTCTCTCACTGTCTCTCTCTCTCTCTCACTGTATCTCTCTCTCTCGCTGTCTCTCTCTCTCTCACTGTCTCTCTCTCTCTCTCTCTCTCTCTCTCACTGTCTCTCTCTCTCACTGTCTCTCACTCTCGCTGTCTCTCTCTCTCGCTGTCTCTCACTCTCTCTCTCTCACTGCCTCTCTCTCTCACTGTCGCTCTCTCTCTCGCTGTCTCTCACTCGCTGTCTCTCTCTCTCACTGTCTCTCACTCTCACTCACTCACTGTCTCTCTCTCTCTCGCTTTCTCTCTCTCACTGTCTCTCTCTCGCTGTCTCTCACTCTCACTCTCTCGCTGTCTCTCTCTCTCTCACTGTCTCTCTCTCTCGCTGTCTCTCTCTCACTCTCTCTCTCTCTCTCTCTCTCTCTCTCTCACTCTCTCACTCTCTCTCTCTCACTGCCTCTCTCTCTCACTGTCGCTCTCTCTCTCGCTGTCTCTCTCTCTCACTGTTTCTCACTCTCACTCTCTCGCTGTCTCTCTCTCTCTCACTGTCTCTCTCTCTCTCTCTCTCACTCTCTCTCTCGCTGTCTCTCTCGCTCTCACTCTCTCTCTCTCTCTCTCTCTCTCTCACTCTCTCTCTCGCTGTCTCTCTCGCTCTCACTCTCTCACTCTCTCTCTCTCTCTCTCTCTCTCTCTCTCACTCTCTCTCTCACTGTCTCTCTCTCTCACTGTCTCTCACTGTCTCTCACTCTCTCTCCCTCTCACTGTCTCTCTCACTCTCTCTCTCTCACTGTCTCTCTCTCTCACTCACTCTCACTCTCTCTCTCTCGCTGTCTCTCTCACTCGCTGTGTGCGCCACACTCGCTCTCTCTCGCTGTCTCTCACTTTCACTCTCTCACTCGCTCTCTCTCGCTGTCTCTCTCACTCTCTCTCTCACTGTCGCTCTCTCTCTTGCTTCTCTCACTCTCACTCTCACTCTCTCACTCTCTCTCTCTCGCTGTCTCTCTCACTCTCTCTCTCACTGTCGCTCTCTCTCTTGCTTCTCTCACTCTCACTCTCACTCTCTCACTCTCTCTCCCTCTCACTGTCTCTCTCACTCGCTCTCTCTCGCTGTCTCTCTCACTCTCTCTCACTGTCGCTCTCTCTCTTGCTTCTCTCACTCTCACTCTCACTCTCTCACTCCCTCTCCCTCTCACTGTCTCTCTCACTCTCTCTCTCTCACTGTCTCTCTCTCTCACTCACTCTCACTCTCTCTCTCTCGCTGTCTCTCTCACTCGCTCTCTCTCGCTGTCTCTCACTTTCACTCTCTCACTCGCTCTCTCTCGCTGTCTTTCTCACTCTCTCTCTCGCTGTCTCTCTCTCTCACTCTCTCACTCTCTCTCTCTCGCTGTCTCTCTCTCTCTGTCTCTCTCTCTCTCTCACTCTCTCTCTCTCGCTGTCTCTCTCTCTCTGTCTCTCTCTCTCTCTCTCTTTCTCTCTTTCTCACTGTCTCTCACTCTCTCTCACTCACTGTCTCTCACTCTCAATCTCTCGCTGTCTCTTACTCTCTCTCTCTCTCTCTCTCACTGTGTCTCTCTCACTGTCTCTCACTCTCACTCTCTCACTCTCATTGTCTCTCACTCTCTCTCTCTCTCGCTGTCTCTCACTGTCTCTCTCTCTCACTCTCACTCTCTCTCACTGTCTCTCTCTCGCTGCCTCTCTCTCTCACTGTCTCTCACTCTCACTCTCTCGCTGTCTCTCTCTCTCGCTGTCTCTCTCTCTCACTCTCTCTCTCTCTCACTGTCTCTCTCTCTCGCTGTCTCTCTCTCTCACTGTCTCTCACTCTCACTCTCTCGCTGTCTCTCTCTCTCGCTGTCTCTCTCTCTCACTCTCTCTCTCTCTCACTGTCTCTCTCTCTCACTGTCGCTCTCTCTCTCGCTGTCTCTCTCTCTCACTGTTTCTCACTCTCACTCTCTCGCTGTCTCTCTCTCTCTCACTGTCTCTCTCTCTCTCTCTCTCACTCTCTCTCTCGCTGTCTCTCTCGCTCTCACTCTCTCACTCTCTCTCTCTCTCTCTCTCTCTCAATCTCTCTCTCGCTGTCTCTCTCTGCCTCTCTCTCTCACTGTCTCTCTCTCTCTCACTGTCCCTCTCTATCTCTCTCTCACTGTCTCTCTCTCTCACTGTCTCTCACTCTCTCTCCCTCTCACTGTCTCTCTCACTCTCTCTCTCTCACTGTCTCTCTCTCTCTCACTGTCCCTCTCTATCTCCCTCTCACTGTCTCTCTCTCTCACTGTCTCTCACTGTCTCTCACTCTCTCTCCCTCTCACTGTCTCTCTCACTCTCTCTCTCTCACTGTCTCTCTCTCTCACTCACTCTCACTCTCTCTCTCTCGCTGTCTCTCTCACTCGCTCTCTCTCGCTGTCTCTCACTTTCACTCTCTCACTCGCTCTCTCTCGCTGTCTCTCTCACTCTCTCTCTCACTGTCGCTCTCTCTCTTGCTTCTCTCACTCTCACTCTCACTCTCTCACTCTCTCTCTCGCTGTCTTTCTCACTCTCTCTCTCGCTGTCTCTCACTCTCACTCTCTCACTCTCTCTCTCTCGCTGTCCCTCTCTCTCTGTCTCTCTCTCTCTCTCACTGTCTCTCACTCTCTCTCTCGCTGTCTCTCTCACTCTCTCTCTCTCGCTGTCTCTCACTCTCACTCTCTCTCTCTCTCGCTGCCTCTCTCTCTCTCACTGTCTCTCACTCACTGTCTCTCACTCTCAATCTCTCGCTGTCTCTTACTCTCTCTCTCTCTCTCTCACTGTGTCTCTCTCACTGTCTCTCACTCTCACTCTCTCACTGTCTCTCACTCTCACTCTCTCACTCTCATTGTCTCTCACTCTCTCTCTCTCGCTGTCTCTCACTGTCTCTCTCTCTCACTCTCACTCTCTCTCACTGTCTCTCTCTCGCTGCCTCTCTCTCTCACTGTCTCTCACTCTCACTCTCTCGCTGTCTCTCTCTCTCACTGTCTCTCACTCTCACTCTCTCGCTGTCTCTCTCTCTCACTGTCTCTCACTCTCACTCTCTCGCTGTCTCTCTCTCTCGCTGTCTCTCTCTCGCTGTCTCTCTCTCTCTCTCTCTCTCTCTCTCTCTCGCTGTCTCTCTCTCTCGCTGTCTCTCTCGCATTCTCTCTCTTGTCATGATATTCAAACACACACATCATGATGGACACACTAACAGGCAAATCAGAGTACACAACACCACAACCAATCACAGACAAGAACACCAACCACATAAAAAGCACGAGCACGACACCTGGAGGTCAGTAGGTCTGGGGAGAAGGAAGCATGAAAGAGCTGTTGAAACACCACAAGCAGGGAGCCCCCCACGTGCAGAGTGCAAAGACCAAGTTGTAAATAGTGAGTTTAAATAAACAAGTGTTGTACCATATGCAACTGTGTTGGCTCTTCTGTGTGTTAGAACACCCAACACCACATGGTACAGGAGTGGATCGATACCTGCCTACCAACCTGCCATTCTGGACATGGACCACACCGGCAAACCGCAGCCGATGCAAGTCACGGGGAACCTAGGCACCAACTGGAAGCTCTACAGGCAGCGATTTGACCTGTACATCCGTGCCACCGAAAAACAGAATGTCTCGGATGATTCGAAGATTGCAATGCTCCTCTTCTACGCAGGCCCCCACCCAAATGATGTCTTTAATTCACTGGTGTTCGAGGAAGGCGAAAACCAGGCCAAATATGACACGGTCATCCTCAAAATGGACCAGCACTTTCAAACTGAAGTAAACGAAACTTTCGAAAGATACATCTTTCAGCAACGCCTGCAAGGTAAGGAGGAGCTTTTTCAACCCTTTTTGACGCACCTCCGGATTCTAGCGCAGTCCTGCGGTTACGGCACCACCACAGAGTCCATGATCAGGGACCAGATTGTTTTTGGCGTTGCCTCCAGTGGCCTACGCCAGCAGCTTCTTAAAATAAAGAGCCTCACCTTAGCGTCTGCTGTGGAAGCCTGTGTCCTCCATGAAAATGCGACCTGCCGTTTTGCCCGATTCCAGGCGTCCGAGTTGGCACGGAGGGGGTCCCCAGCCGTCGAATCGGCAAGCCAGGCCGCCCACGACGTTGAACGCATCCAGGCCGTCGATTTCTTCCCGCCCCACGGCCCGGACGACAGCGGCCGCTTCCCGCGCTTTTCGCGGTCTCCCGCGCAGGTGCGCGCCAAGAATAACGGCCACAACGAGGGACGCACTGCGCAGGCGCGCCCACCGCAAGATCGCACTGCGCATGCGCAGTGGCGCAACGAACGCCGTGACGTCATGACGTGCAGCAAGTGTGGAGGTCTACACTTAAAAGGGCAATGTCCTGCAAAATACCAACAGTGCAACAGATGTGCCATGATAGGCCACTACGCAGCCCGCTGTCGTGCGGCTCAACCCATGGATCCGGCGCATCCTCGACAACCTCGCACACGAGTCAGGACCGTCCAGCCCACGCATCAAGACTTCCAGTTAAGTGATGCAGATGACCAGGATGACTTCAGAGTTGCCGTCATTGATGTCAACAAGGTCAATGCCATCAATCCAGACGATGAGTGGTGTGCCACCCTGACGGTCAACCGATCGCGCGTCGCCTTCCGTCTGGACACCGGCGCATCCGCCAACCTGATTGCTTACTCTGCAGTCCAGGCCATGAAGGTCAAACCACTCATCACACCATCCCGGCTTAAGATGGTTGACTATAACGGGAACGTTATCCCGTCCGTAGGATCTTGCCAGCTACAGGTGACTCACAAGGGGTACACGGCCACACTCCCCTTCGAAGTTGTGGGCTCATCAAAGGACTCGTTACTGGGCGCACAAGCGTGTAAGGTCCTTCACCTGGTACAGCGCATCATGTCTCTCTCTCCAGATGAGATATCCGACTTCCCGGATGCTGAGTTCCACGCGAATCTCCATTCCCTCCTCGCTCACAACCAGGAGGTTTTTGAAGGCATGGGGACATTGCCACACACGTACAAGATTCGACTCAGACCGGACGCCATCCCTGTCGTTCACGCACCTCGCAGGGTTCCTGCGCCTCTCAAAGACCGCCTCAAGGCACAACTGCAGATTCTTCAGGACCAAGGGGTCCTATCCAAGGTCACGGAGCCCACGCCATGGGTCAGCTCCATGGTCTGTGTAAAGAAGCCCTCTGGCGAGCTCCGTATATGTATAGATCCAAAAGATCTGAACAACAACATCATGCGGGAACACTATCCCATCCCAAAACGAGAAGACCTCACCAGCGAGATGGCGCGAGCCAACATATTCACTAAATTGGATGCGTCCAAAGGATTCTGGCAGATCCAACTGGACCCGGCCAGCCGAAGACTATGCACATTCAACACCCCTTTTGGCAGATTCTGCTACAACCGGATGCCATTCGGCATCATTTCGGCATCTGAAGTATTCCACCGCATTATGGAGCAGATGATGGAAGGCATCGAAGGGGTACGTGTATATGTGGACGATATCATCATTTGGTCCACCACTCCGCAGGAACACATGCATCGTCTTCGACGTGTCTTCACCCGCATACGGCAAAATGGCCTGCGTCTCAACCGTGCGAAGTGTGCTTTCGGCCAGACGGAGCTGAAATTCCTCGGGGACCACATCTCAAGGTCCGGGGTCCGTCCCGATGCAGACAAGGTTAGCGCCATCACAGCCATGCCACGACCGGCTGACAAGAAGGCTGTCTTAAGATTCCTGGGCATGGTCAACTTCCTTGGGAAGTTCATTCCCAACCTGGCTTCTCATACAACAAACATGCGCCATCTCGTAAAAAAATCGACGGAATTCAACTGGCACCAGTCGCATCAGCAGGAATGGGAGGAGCTCAAGCACAAACTGGTCACGGCACCAGTGCTGGCCTTCTTTGACGCGACTCGCCCTACAAAGATCTCAACAGACGCCAGCCAATCTGGTATTGGAGCGGTACTCCTGCAAAAAGACAGCACGTCATCATGGGCCCCGGTTGCGTATGCCTCACGAGCCATGACCCCTACCGAACAGCGCTACGCGCAAATCGAAAAAGAATGCCTGGGCTTGTTAACTGGACTGGACAAGTTCCACGACTATGTGTATGGCCTGCCACGATTCACGGTCGAAACTGACCACCGCCCCCTGGTCAACATCATTAACAAAGACCTGAACGACATGACTCCTCGCCTCCAGCGCATCTTACTCAAACTCAGGAGGTACGATTTTGAACTGATCTACACTCCGGGGAAGGAACTCATAGTGGCGGACACTCTTTCCCGAGCAGTGAGCACACCACCAGATGCGGAGGGGTTCGTGCGTCAAATTGAGGCACACGTGACTCTGACAGCAGCAAATATGCCAGCTGATGATCCTTGTCTGGCCCACATACGCGCAGAGACGGCGACTGACCCTCTGCTGCAGCGAGTGATGCGCCACATGACGGAAGGGTGGCTAAAAGGGCAGTGCCCCCAGTTTTACAATGTGCGAGATGATCTCACCAATATAGACGGGGTCCTTATGAAATCGCATAGGATCGTCATTCCACACAGTGTGCGCCAGATGATTCTTCGTCAACTACACGAAGGCCACTTGGGTGTCGAAAAATGCAGACGAAGGGCCCGGGCGGCGGTATATTGGCCGGGTATTAATGAAGACATAGCCAACATGGTGCTCAACTGCACAACCTGTCAGAGGTTTCAGCCGGCGCAACCTCCGGAAACACTTCTACCACACGAGATGGTGACGTCCCCCTGGGCGAAGGTGGGTGTTGACCTATTTCACGCGCTCGGCAGAGATTACATTGTTATTATAGACTACTTCTCAAACTACCCGGAAGTCATGCCTCTCCATGATCTGACGTCGTCCGCAGTCATTGGGGCCTGCAAGGAAACGTTTGCTCGCCATGGCATTCCAAGGACTGTCATGTCAGACAATGGACCTTGTTTTGCCAGCCGTGAATGGTCGTCCTTTGCCGCAGCATATGGTTTCACTCATGTGACATCCAGCCCTCTGCATCCACAATCGAACGGGAAGGCTGAAAAGGGTGTCCACATCGCAAAGCGGCTCCTGTGCAAGGCGGCTGATGCCGGATCGGACTTTAACCTTGCCTTGCTGGCCTATCGATCGGCCCCGTTATCCACGGGCCTCTCGCCAGCGCAGCTACTAATGGGTCGCTCCCTCAGGACGACGGTACCTTCCGTCCTGGCACCGACAACAGACCATGAGGCGGTTCTTCGGGACATGCAACTGCAGCGTGATCGCCAGAAAGGTCGGTACGACACACGAGCGACGGACCTGCCCCCCCTGTCCTCCGGAGACAAAGTACGCGTCCATCAACCGTATGGTGGCTGGTCAGCACCGGCCGAAGTCCTCCGACAAGTGGCTCCCCGCTCGTTCCTGGTTCGCATGCCGGATGGTTCCGTGCGTCGCCGCAATCGGCGCGCCCTTCGCCGACTTCCACGTTCACAGCCACACAACACGCCAGATCCTCAACAGGCTTCCGAGGATGACTTTGTGGAGCTGCCGCACATCACGCCCTTTCCATCGCCACCCATGGCCATGCCTGCACAGCAGCCGGTGGTTCTTGATCCACCCTTAAGGCGGTCAACCCGAATTCGTCGCAAACCCATTAGAATGGACTTATAATACAGTTCATATGTTTAATAAGTTGGACAATTTTACATGATAACCTGTTGTTGTTTATCGTTCCAGATGTCGTCTGACTGGACAACTGTTCAAAATTTTTTTTCTTCTTCTCTCGTTCGCATTTCTGTTATGTTATGGTACAACTGGATTCATGTGACGCACTCGACATCGCCCCATGTACATAGTTCCGTCATAGACACATGCTGCACACGACACACACACACTCTTAGATGCACTCACGTCACGATCATATTTATTACCACGTAGGCACATATCTTTGTAAAAAGGGGGGATGTCATGATATTCAAACACACACATCATGATGGACACACTAACAGGCAAATCAGAGTACACAACACCACAACCAATCACAGACAAGAACACCAACCACATAAAAAGCACGAGCACGACACCTGGAGGTCAGTAGGTCTGGGGAGAAGGAAGCATGAAAGAGCTGTTGAAACACCACAAGCAGGGAGCCCCCCACGTGCAGAGTGCAAAGACCAAGTTGTAAATAGTGAGTTTAAATAAACAAGTGTTGTACCATATGCAACTGTGTTGGCTCTTCTGTGTGTTAGAACACCCAACACCACATCTCTCTCGCTGTCTCTCTCTCTCACTGTCTCACTCACTCTCTCGCTGTCTCTCTCTCACTGTCTCTCTCTCTCTCTCTCACTGTCTCTCTCTCTCTCGCTGTCTCTCTCTCTCTCACTGTCTCTCACTCTCACTCTCTCACTCTCTCTCCCTCGCTGTCTCTCTCACTGTCTCTCTCACTGTCTCTCACTCTCACTCTTTCGCTGTCTCTCTCTCTCTCACTGTCTCTCACTCTCACTCTCTCACTCTCTCTCCCTCGCTGTCTCTCTCACTGTCTCTCTCACTGTCTCTCATTCTCACTCTCTCACTCTCTCTCTCTCTCCCTGTCTCTCACTCTCACTCTCTCACTCACTCTCTCTCGCTGTCTCTCTCTCTCTCACTGTCTCTCTCTCTCTCACTCTCTCTCTCTCACTCGCCCTCTCTCACTGTCTCTCTCTCTCGCTGTCTCTCACTCTCACTCTCTCGCTGTCTCTCTCTCTCGCTGTCTCTCACTCTCTCTCTCCCTGTCTCTCGCTCTCACTGTCTTTCTCTCTCTCGCTGTCTCTCTCTCTCACTGTCTCTCATTCTCACTCTCTCACTCTCTCTCTCACTCACTCTCTCTCGCTGTCTCTCTCTCATTGTCTCTCTCTCTCGCTGTCTCTCTCTCTCTCACTGTCTCTCTCTCTCTCACTCTCTCTCTCTCACTCGCCCTCTCTCACTGTCTCTCTCTCTCGCTGTCTCTCACTCTCACTCTCTCGCTGTCTCTCTCTCTCTCGCTGTCTCTCTCTCTCACTGTCTCTCACGCTCACTCTCTCGCTGTCTCTCACTCTCTCCCATTCTCTCACTCTCACTCTCTCGCTGTCTCTCTCTCTCTCGCTGTCTCTCACTCTCACTCTCTCGCTGTCTCTCTCTCTCTCGCTGTCTCTCACTCTCCCTCGCTGTCTCTCTCTCTCTCGCTGTCTCTCACTCTCACTCTCTCACTCTCTCTCTCTCACTGCCTCTCTCTCTCACTCTCTCTCACTCTCCCTCACTGTCTCTCTCTCACTTTCTCTTTCTCACTCTCACTCTCTCGCTGTCTCTCTCTCTCTCGCTGTCTCTCACTCTCTCACTCTCTCACTGTCTCGCTCTCTCTCGCTGCCTCTCACTCTCACTCTCTCACTGTCTTTCTCTCACTGTCTCTCTCTCTCGTTGTCTCTCACTCTCACTCTCTCGCTCTCTCTCTCTCTCTGTCTCTCTCTCTCACTGTCTCTCACTGTCTCTCACTCTCTCGCTGTCTCTTACTCTCACTCTCTCGCTCTCTCTCTCTCTCTGTCTCTCTCACTCTCTCTCTCTCACTGTCTCTCACTCTCTCGCTGTCTCTTACTCTCACTCTCTCACTGTCTCTCACTCTCTCGCTGTCTCTTACTCTCACTCTCTCGCTGTCTCTCTCACTCTCTCTCTCTGGCTGTCTCTCACTGTCTCTCTCTCACTCTCACTCTCTCTCACTGTCTCTCTCTTGCTGTCTCTCTCTCTCTCACTGTCTCTCACTCTCACTCTCTCTCTGCCTCTCTCTCTCTCTCGCTGTCTCTCTCTCTCTCTCTGTCTCTCTCTCTCACTGTCTCTCACTGTCTCTCACTCTCTCGCTGTCTCTTACTCTCAATCTCTCACTGTCTCTCTCTCTCTCGCTTTCTCTCTCTCACTCTCTCACTGTCTCTCACTGTCTCTCACTCTCTCGCTGTCTCTTACTCTCACTCTCTCGCTGTCTCTCACTCGCTGTCTCTCTCTCTCACTGTCTCTCTCTCTCTCGTGTCTCTCTCTCTCTCACTGTCTCTCTCACTCTCTCTCACTGTCTCTCTCGTGTCTCTCTCTCTCTCACTGTCTCTCTCACTCTCTCTCACTGTCTCTCTCTTGCTGTCTCTCTCTCTCTCACTGTCTCTCACTCTCACTCTCTCTCTGCCTCTCTCTCTCTCTCGCTGTCTCTCTCTCTCTCTCTGTCTCTCTCTCTCACTGTCTCTCACTGTCTCTCACTCTCTCGCTGTCTCTTACTCTCACTCTCTCACTGTCTCTCTCTCTCTCGCTTTCTCTCTCTCACTCTCTCACTGTCTCTCACTCTCTCGCTGTCTCTCACTCGCTGTCTCTCTCTCTCACTGTCTCTCTCGTGTCTCTCTCTCTCTCACTGTCTCTCACTCTCTCTCTCACTGTCTCT
Organism: Scyliorhinus torazame; assembly: GCF_047496885.1. NCBI lineage: Eukaryota > Metazoa > Chordata > Chondrichthyes > Carcharhiniformes > Scyliorhinidae > Scyliorhinus > Scyliorhinus torazame. Next base: position 30,698,131 of record NC_092725.1, on the reverse strand, counting down.
CTCTCTCTCGCTTTCTCTCTCTCACTGTCTCTCTCTCGCTGTCTCTCACTCTCTCACTGTCTCTCTCTCTCGCTGTCTCTCTCTCTCTCACTGTCTCTCTCTCTCGCTGTCTCTCTCTCTCTCACTGTCTCTCTCTCTCTCGCTGTCTCTCTCTCTCTCACTGTCTCTCTCTCTCTCACTGTCTCTCTCTCTCACTGTCTCTCTCTCTCTCGCTGTCTCTCTCTCTCTCACTGTCTCTCTCTCTCTCACTGTCTCTCTCTCTCACTGTCTCTCTCTCTCTCACTGTCTCTCTCTCTCGCTGTCTCTCTCTCTCTCACTGTCTCTCTCGCTGTCTCTCTCTCTCTCACTGTCTCTCTCTCTCGCTGTCTCTCTCTCTCTCACTGTCTCTCTCTCTCGCTGTCTCTCTCTCACTGTCTCTCTCTCTCTCACTGTCTCTCTCTCTCGCTGTCTCACTCTCTCTCACTGTCTCTCTCTCTCTCTCTCTCTCACTGTCTCTCTCTCTCACTGTCTCTCACTCTCACTCTCTCACTGTCTCTCTCTCTCTCGCTTTCTCTCTCTCACTGTCTCTCTCTCGCTGTCTCTCACTCTCACTCTCTCGCTGTCTCTCTCTCTCTCACTGTCTCTCTCTCTCGCTGTCTCTCTCTCTCTCACTGTCTCTCTCTCTCTCTCTCTCTCTCTCTCTCTCACTGTCTCTCTCTCTCACTGTCTCTCTCTCTCTCTCACTGTATCTCTCTCTCTCGCTGTCTCTCTCTCTCTCACTGTCTCTCTCTCTCTCTCTCTCTCTCTCACTGTCTCTCTCTCTCACTGTCTCTCTCTCTCGCTGTCTCTCTCTCTCGCTGTCTCTCACTCTCTCTCTCTCACTGCCTCTCTCTCTCACTGTCGCTCTCTCTCTCGCTGTCTCTCACTCGCTGTCTCTCTCTCTCACTGTCTCTCACTCTCACTCACTCACTGTCTCTCTCTCTCTCGCTTTCTCTCTCTCACTGTCTCTCTCTCGCTGTCTCTCACTCTCACTCTCTCGCTGTCTCTCTCTCTCTCACTGTCTCTCTCTCTCGCTGTCTCTCTCTCTCTCACTGTCTCTCTCTCTCTCTCTCTCTCTCTCTCTCTCACTCTCTCACTCTCTCTCTCTCACTGCCTCTCTCTCTCACTGTCGCTCTCTCTCTCGCTGTCTCTCTCTCTCACTGTTTCTCACTCTCACTCTCTCGCTGTCTCTCTCTCTCTCACTGTCTCTCTCTCTCTCTCTCTCACTCTCTCTCTCGCTGTCTGTCTCGCTCTCACTCTCTCACTCTCTCTCTCTCTCTCTCTCTCTCACTCTCTCTCTCGCTGTCTCTCTCGCTCTCACTCTCTCACTCTCTCTCTCTCTCTCTCTCTCACTCTCTCTCTCACTGTCTCTCTCTCTCACTGTCTCTCACTGTCTCTCACTCTCTCTCCCTCTCACTGTCTCTCTCACTCTCTCTCTCTCACTGTCTCTCTCTCTCACTCACTCTCACTCTCTCTCTCTCGCTGTCTCTCTCACTCGCTGTGTGCGCCACACTCGCTCTCTCTCGCTGTCTCTCACTTTCACTCTCTCACTCGCTCTCTCTCGCTGTCTCTCTCACTCTCTCTCTCACTGTCGCTCTCTCTCTTGCTTCTCTCACTCTCACTCTCACTCTCTCACTCTCTCTCTCTCGCTGTCTCTCTCACTCTCTCTCTCACTGTCGCTCTCTCTCTTGCTTCTCTCACTCTCACTCTCACTCTCTCACTCTCTCTCCCTCTCACTGTCTCTCTCACTCGCTCTCTCTCGCTGTCTCTCTCACTCTCTCTCACTGTCGCTCTCTCTCTTGCTTCTCTCACTCTCACTCTCACTCTCTCACTCTCTCTCCCTCTCACTGTCTCTCTCACTCTCTCTCTCTCACTGTCTCTCTCTCTCACTCACTCTCACTCTCTCTCTCTCGCTGTCTCTCTCACTCGCTCTCTCTCGCTGTCTCTCACTTTCACTCTCTCACTCGCTCTCTCTCGCTGTCTTTCTCACTCTCTCTCTCGCTGTCTCTCTCTCACTCTCTCACTCTCTCTCTCTCGCTGTCTCTCTCTCTCTGTCTCTCTCTCTCTCTCACTCTCTCTCTCTCGCTGTCTCTCTCTCTCTGTCTCTCTCTCTCTCTCTCTTTCTCTCTCTCTCACTGTCTCTCACTCTCTCTCACTCACTGTCTCTCACTCTCAATCTCTCGCTGTCTCTTACTCTCTCTCTCTCTCTCTCTCTCTCACTGTGTCTCTCTCACTGTCTCTCACTCTCACTCTCTCACTCTCATTGTCTCTCACTCTCTCTCTCTCGCTGTCTCTCACTGTCTCTCTCTCTCACTCTCACTCTCTCTCACTGTCTCTCTCTCGCTGCCTCTCTCTCTCACTGTCTCTCACTCTCACTCTCTCGCTGTCTCTCTCTCTCGCTGTCTCTCTCTCTCACTCTCTCTCTCTCTCACTGTCTCTCTCTCTCGCTGTCTCTCTCTCTCACTGTCTCTGACTCTCACTCTCTCGCTGTCTCTCTCTCTCGCTGTCTCTCTCTCTCACTCTCTCTCTCTCTCACTGTCTCTCTCTCTCACTGTCGCTCTCTCTCTCGCTGTCTCTCTCTCTCACTGTTTCTCACTCTCACTCTCTCGCTGTCTCTCTCTCTCTCACTGTCTCTCTCTCTCTCTCTCTCACTCTCTCTCTCGCTGTCTCTCTCGCTCTCACTCTCTCACTCTCTCTCTCTCTCTCTCTCTCTCTCAATCTCTCTCTCGCTGTCTCTCTCTGCCTCTCTCTCTCACTGTCTCTCTCTCTCTCACTGTCCCTCTCTATCTCTCTCTCACTGTCTCTCTCTCTCACTGTCTCTCACTCTCTCTCCCTCTCACTGTCTCTCTCACTCTCTCTCTCTCACTGTCTCTCTCTCTCTCACTGTCCCTCTCTATCTCCCTCTCACTGTCTCTCTCTCTCACTGTCTCTCACTGTCTCTCACTCTCTCTCCCTCTCACTGTCTCTCTCACTCTCTCTCTCTCACTGTCTCTCTCTCTCACTCACTCTCACTCTCTCTCTCTCGCTGTCTCTCTCACTCGCTCTCTCTCGCTGTCTCTCACTTTCACTCTCTCACTCGCTCTCTCTCGCTGTCTCTCTCACTCTCTCTCTCACTGTCGCTCTCTCTCTTGCTTCTCTCACTCTCACTCTCACTCTCTCACTCTCTCTCTCGCTGTCTTTCTCACTCTCTCTCTCGCTGTCTCTCACTCTCACTCTCTCACTCTCTCTCTCTCGCTGTCTCTCTCTCTCTGTCTCTCTCTCTCTCTCACTGTCTCTCACTCTCTCTCTCGCTGTCTCTCTCACTCTCTCTCTCTCGCTGTCTCTCACTCTCACTCTCTCTCTCTCTCGCTGCCTCTCTCTCTCTCACTGTCTCTCACTCTCTCTCACTCACTGTCTCTCACTCTCAATCTCTCGCTGTCTCTTACTCTCTCTCTCTCTCTCTCACTGTGTCTCTCTCACTGTCTCTCACTCTCACTCTCTCACTGTCTCTCACTCTCACTCTCTCACTCTCATTGTCTCTCACTCTCTCTCTCTCGCTGTCTCTCAATGTCTCTCTCTCTCACTCTCACTCTCTCTCACTGTCTCTCTCTCGCTGCCTCTCTCTCTCACTGTCTCTCACTCTCACTCTCTCGCTGTCTCTCTCTCTCACTGTCTCTCACTCTCACTCTCTCGCTGTCTCTCTCTCTCACTGTCTCTCACTCTCACTCTCTCGCTGTCTCTCTCTCTCGCTGTCTCTCTCTCGCTGTCTCTCTCTCTCTCTCATTCTCTCTCTCTCGCTGTCTCTCTCTCTCGCTGTCTCTCTCGCATTCTCTCTCTCTCGCTGTCTCTCTCTCTCACTGTCTCACTCACTCTCTCGCTGTCTCTCTCTCACTGTCTCTCTCTCTCTCTCTCACTGTCTCTCTCTCTCTCGCTGTCTCTCTCTCTCTCACTGTCTCTCACTCTCACTCTCTCACTCTCTCTCCCTCGCTGTCTCTCTCACTGTCTCTCTCACTGTCTCTCACTCTCAGTCTTTCGCTGTCTCTCTCTCTCTCACTGTCTCTCACTCTCACTCTCTCACTCTCTCTCCCTCGCTGTCTCTCTCACTGTCTCTCTCACTGTCTCTCATTCTCACTCTCTCACTCTCTCTCTCTCTCCCTGTCTCTCACTCTCACTCTCTCACTCACTCTCTCTCGCTGTCTCTCTCTCTCTCACTGTCTCTCTCTCTCTCACTCTCTCTCTCTCACTCGCCCTCTCTCACTGTCTCTCTCTCTCGCTGTCTCTCACTCTCACTCTCTCGCTGTCTCTCTCTCTCGCTGTCTCTCACTCTCTCTCTCCCTGTCTCTCGCTCTCACTGTCTTTCTCTCTCTCGCTGTCTCTCTCTCTCACTGTCTCTCATTCTCACTCTCTCACTCTCTCTCTCACTCACTCTCTCTCGCTGTCTCTCTCTCATTGTCTCTCTCTCTCGCTGTCTCTCTCTCTCTCACTGTCTCTCTCTCTCTCACTCTCTCTCTCTCACTCGCCCTCTCTCACTGTCTCTCTCTCTCGCTGTCTCTCACTCTCACTCTCTCGCTGTCTCTCTCTCTCTCGCTGTCTCTCTCTCTCACTGTCTCTCACGCTCACTCTCTCGCTGTCTCTCTCTCTCTCCCATTCTCTCACTCTCACTCTCTCGCTGTCTCTCACTCTCACTCTCTCGCTGTCTCTCTCTCTCTCGCTGTCTCTCACTCTCCCTCGATGTCTCTCTCTCTCTCGCTGTCTCTCACTCTCACTCTCTCACTCTCTCTCTCTCACTGCCTCTCTCTCTCACTCTCTCTCACTCTCCCTCACTGTCTCTCTCTCACTTTCTCTTTCTCACTCTCACTCTCTCGCTGTCTCTCTCTCTCTCGCTGTCTCTCACTCTCTCTCTCTCTCACAGTCTCTCTTTCTCTCGCTGTCTCTCTCTCACTCTCTCACTGTCTCGCTCTCTCTCGCTGCCTCTCACTCTCACTCTCTCACTGTCTTTCTCTCACTGTCTCTCTCTCTCGTTGTCTCTCACTCTCACTCTCTCGCTCTCTCTCTCTCTCTGTCTCTCTCTCTCACTGTCTCTCACTGTCTCTCACTCTCTCGCTGTCTCTTACTCTCACTCTCTCGCTCTCTCTCTCTCTCTGTCTCTCTCACTCTCTCTCTCTCACTGTCTCTCACTCTCTCGCTGTCTCTTACTCTCACTCTCTCACTGTCTCTCACTCTCTCGCTGTCTCTTACTCTCACTCTCTCGCTGTCTCTCTCACTCTCTCTCTCTGGCTGTCTCTCACTGTCTCTCTCTCACTCTCACTCTCTCTCACTGTCTCTCTCTTGCTGTCTCTCTCTCTCTCACTGTCTCTCACTCTCACTCTCTCTCTGCCTCTCTCTCTCTCTCGCTGTCTCTCTCTCTCTCTCTGTCTCTCTCTCTCACTGTCTCTCACTGTCTCTCACTCTCTCGCTGTCTCTTACTCTCAATCTCTCACTGTCTCTCTCTCTCTCGCTTTCTCTCTCTCACTCTCTCACTGTCTCTCACTGTCTCTCACTCTCTCGCTGTCTCTTACTCTCACTCTCTCGCTGTCTCTCACTCGCTGTCTCTCTCTCTCACTGTCTCTCTCTCTCTCGTGTCTCTCTCTCTCTCACTGTCTCTCTCACTCTCTCTCACTGTCTCTCTCGTGTCTCTCTCTCTCTCACTGTCTCTCTCACTCTCTCTCACTGTCTCTCTCTTGCTGTCTCTCTCTCTCTCACTGTCTCTCACTCTCACTCTCTCTCTGCCTCTCTCTCTCTCTCGCTGTCTCTCTCTCTCTCTCTGTCTCTCTCTCTCACTGTCTCTCACTGTCTCTCACTCTCTCGCTGTCTCTTACTCTCACTCTCTCACTGTCTCTCTCTCTCTCGCTTTCTCTCTCTCACTCCCTCACTGTCTCTCACTCTCTCGCTGTCTCTCACTCGCTGTCTCTCTCTCTCACTGTCTCTCTCGTGTCTCTCTCTCTCTCACTGTCTCTCACTCTCTCTCTCACTGTCTCTCTCTCTCTCGCTTTCTCTCTCTCACTGTCTCTCTCTCGCTGTCTCTCACTCTCTCACTGTCTCTCTCTCTCGCTGTCTCTCTCTCTCTCACTGTCTCTCTCTCTCGCTGTCTCTCTCTCTCTCACTGTCTCTCTCTCTCTCGCTGTCTCTCTCTCTCTCGCTGTCTCTCTCTCTCTCACTGTCTCTCTCTCTCTCACTGTCTCTCTCTCTCACTGTCTCTCTCTCTCTCGCTGTCTCTCTCTCTCTCACTGTCTCTCTCTCTCTCACTGTCTCTCTCTCTCACTGTCTCTCTCTCTCTCACTGTCTCTCTCTCTCGCTGTCTCTCTCTCTCTCACTGTCTCTCTCTCTCGCTGTCTCTCTCTCTCTCACTGTCTCTCTCTCTCGCTGTCTCTCTCTCTCTCACTGTCTCTCTCTCTCGCTGTCTCTCTCTCACTGTCTCTCTCTCTCTCACTGTCTCTCTCTCTCTCTGTCTCTCTCTCTCTCACTGTCTCTCTCTCTCTCTCTCACTGTCTCTCTCTCTCACTGTCTCTCACTCTCACTCTCTCACTGTCTCTCTCTCTCTCGCTTTCTCTCTCTCACTGTCTCTCTCTCGCTGTCTCTCACTCTCACTCTCTCGCTGTCTCTCTCTCTCTCACTGTCTCTCTCTCTCGCTGTTTCTCTCTCTCTCACTGTCTCTCTCTCTCTCTCTCTCTCTCTCTCTCTCACTGTCTCTCTCTCTCACTGTCTCTCTCTCTCACTGTATCTCTCTCTCTCGCTGTCTCTCTCTCTCTCACTGTCTCTCTATCTCTCTCTCTCTCTCTCTCACTGTCTCTCTCTCTCACTGTCTCTCTCTCTCGCTGTCTCTCTCTCTCGCTGTCTCTCACTCTCTCTCTCTCACTGCCTCTCTCTCTCACTGTCGCTCTCTCTCTCGCTGTCTCTCACTCGCTGTCTCTCTCTCTCACTGTCTCTCACTCTCACTCACTCACTGTCTCTCTCTCTCTCGCTTTCTCTCTCTCACTGTCTCTCTCTCGCTGTCTCTCACTCTCACTCTCTCGCTGTCTCTCTCTCTCTCACTGTCTCTCTCTCTCGCTGTCTCTCTCTCTCTCACTGTCTCTCTCTCTCTCTCTCTCTCTCTCTCTCACTCTCTCACTCTCTCTCTCTCACTGCCTCTCTCTCTCACTGTCGCTCTCTCTCTCGCTGTCTCTCTCTCTCACTGTTTCTCACTCTCACTCTCTCGCTGTCTCTCTCTCTCTCTCACTGTCTCTCTCTCTCTCTCTCACTCTCTCTCTCGCTGTCTCTCTCGCTCTCACTCTCTCACTCTCTCTCTCTCTCTCTCACTCTCTCTCTCGCTGTCTCTCTCGCTCTCACTCTCTCACTCTCTCTCTCTCTCTCTCTCTCTCTCACTCTCTCTCTCACTGTCTCTCTCTCTCACTGTCTCTCACTGTCTCTCACTCTCTCTCCCTCTCACTGTCTCTCTCACTCTCTCTCTCTCACTGTCTCTCTCTCTCACTCACTCTCACTCTCTCTCTCTCGCTGTCTCTCTCACTCGCTGTGTGCGCCACACTCGCTCTCTCTCGCTGTCTCTCACTTTCACTCTCTCACTCGCTCTCTCTCGCTGTCTCTCTCACTCTCTCTCTCACTGTCGCTCTCTCTCTTGCTTCTCTCACTCTCACTCTCACTCTCTCACTCTCTCTCTCTCGCTGTCTCTCTCACTCTCTCTCTCACTGTCGCTCTCTCTCTTGCTTCTCTCACTCTCACTCTCACTCTCTCACTCTCTCTCCCTCTCACTGTCTCTCTCACTCGCTCTCTCTCGCTGTCTCTCTCACTCTCTCTCACTGTCGCTCTCTCTCTTGCTTCTCTCACTCTCACTCTCACTCTCTCACTCTCTCTCCCTCTCACTGTCTCTCTCACTCTCTCTCTCTCACTGTCTCTCTCTCTCACTCACTCTCACTCTCTCTCTCTCGCTGTCTCTCTCACTCGCTCTCTCTCGCTGTCTCTCACTTTCACTCTCTCACTCGCTCTCTCTCGCTGTCTTTCTCACTCTCTCTCTCGCTGTCTCTCTCTCTCACTCTCTCACTCTCTCTCTCTCGCTGTCTCTCTCTCTCTGTCTCTCTCTCTCTCTCACTCTCTCTCTCTCGCTGTCTCTCTCTCTCTGTCTCTCTCTCTCTCTCTCTTTCTCTCTCTCTCACTGTCTCTCACTCTCTCTCACTCACTGTCTCTCACTCTCAATCTCTCGCTGTCTCTTACTCTCTCTCTCTCTCTCTCTCTCTCTCACTGTGTCTCTCTCACTGTCTCTCACTCTCACTCTCTCACTCTCATTGTCTCTCACTCTCTCTCTCTCGCTGTCTCTCACTGTCTCTCTCTCTCACTCTCACTCTCTCTCACTGTCTCTCTCTCGCTGCCTCTCTCTCTCACTGTCTCTCACTCTCACTCTCTCGCTGTCTCTCTCTCTCGCTGTCTCTCTCTCTCACTCTCTCTCTCTCTCACTGTCTCTCTCTCTCGCTGTCTCTCTCTCTCACTGTCTCTCACTCTCACTCTCTCGCTGTCTCTCTCTCTCGCTGTCTCTCTCTCTCACTCTCTCTCTCTCTCACTGTCTCTCTCACTGTCGCTCTTTCTCTCGCTGTCTCTCTCTCTCACTGTTTCTCATTCTCACTCTCTCGCTGTCTCTCTCTCTCTCACTGTCTCTCTCTCTCTCTCTCTCACTCTCTCTCTCGCTGTCTCTCTCGCTCTCACTCTCTCACTCTCTCTCTCTCTCTCTCTCTCTCTCAATCTCTCTCTCGCTGTCTCTCTCTGCCTCTCTCTCTCACTGTCTCTCTCTCTCTCACTGTCCCTCTCTATCTCTCTCTCACTGTCTCTCTCACTGTCTCTCACTCTCTCTCCCTCTCACTGTCTCTCTCACTCTCTCTCTCTCACTGTCTCTCTCTCTCTCACTGTCCCTCTCTATCTCCCTCTCACTGTCTCTCTCTCTCACTGTCTCTCACTGTCTCTCACTCTCTCTCCCTCTCACTGTCTCTCTCACTCTCTCTCTCTCACTGTCTCTCTCTCTCACTCACTCTCACTCTCTCTCTCTCGCTGTCTCTCTCACTCGCTCTCTCTCGCTGTCTCTCACTTTCACTCTCTCACTCGCTCTCTCTCGCTGTCTCTCTCACTCTCTCTCTCACTGTCGCTCTCTCTCTTGCTTCTCTCACTCTCACTCTCACTCTCTCACTCTCTCTCTCGCTGTCTTTCTCACTCTCTCTCTCGCTGTCTCTCACTCTCACTCTCTCACTCTCTCTCTCTCGCTGTCTCTCTCTCTCTGTCTCTCTCTCTCTCTCACTGTCTCTCACTCTCTCTCTCGCTGTCTCTCTCACTCTCTCTCTCTCGCTGTCTCTCACTCTCTCTCTCTCTCTCTCTCGCTGCCTCTCTCTCTCTCACTGTCTCTCACTCTCTCTCACTCACTGTCTCTCACTCTCAATCTCTCGCTGTCTCTTACTCTCTCTCTCTCTCACTGTGTCTCTCTCACTGTCTCTCACTCTCACTCTCTCACTGTCTCTCACTCTCACTCTCTCACTCTCATTGTCTCTCACTCTCTCTCTCTCGCTGTCTCTCACTGTCTCTCTCTCTCACTCTCACTCTCTCTCACTGTCTCTCTCTCGCTGCCTCTCTCTCTCACTGTCTCTCACTCTCACTCTCTCGCTGTCTCTCTCTCTCACTGTCTCTCACTCTCACTCTCTCGCTGTCTCTCTCTCTCACTGTCTCTCACTCTCTCGCTGTCTCTCTCTCTCGCTGTCTCTCTCTCGCTGTCTCTCTCTCTCTCTCTCTCTCTCTCTCTCTCGCTGTCTCTCTCTCTCGCTGTCTCTCTCGCATTCTCACTCTCTCGCTGTCTCTCTCTCACTGTCTCTCTCTCTCTCTCACTGTCTCTCTCTCTCTCGCTGTCTCTCTCTCTCACTGTCTCACTCACTCTCTCGCTGTCTCTCTCTCACTGTCTCTCTCTCTCTCTCTCACTGTCTCTCTCTCTCTCGCTGTCTCTCTCTCTCTCACTGTCTCTCACTCTCACTCTCTCACTCTCTCTCCCTCGCTGTCTCTCTCACTGTCTCTCTCACTGTCTCTCACTCTCACTCTTTCGCTGTCTCTCTCTCTCTCACTGTCTCTCACTCTCACTCTCTCACTCTCTCTCCCTCGCTGTCTCTCTCACTGTCTCTCTCACTGTCTCTCATTCTCACTCTCTCACTCTCTCTCTCTCTCCCTGTCTCTCACTCTCACTCTCTCACTCACTCTCTCTCGCTGTCTCTCTCTCTCTCACTGTCTCTCTCTCTCTCACTCTCTCTCTCTCACTCGCCCTCTCTCACTGTCTCTCTCTCTCGCTGTCTCTCACTCTCACTCTCTCGCTGTCTCTCTCTCTCGCTGTCTCTCACTCTCTCTCTCCCTGTCCCACGCTCTCACTGTCTTTCTCTCTCTCGCTGTCTCTCTCTCTCACTGTCTCTCACGCTCACTCTCTCGCTGTCTCTCTCTCTCTCGCATTCTCTCACTCACTCTCTCGCTGTCTCTCTCTCTCGCTGTCTCTCTCTCTCTCACTGTCCCTCTCTTACTCTCTCTCACTGTCTCTCTCTCTCACTGTCTCTCACTGTCTCTCACTCTCTCTCCCTCTCACTGTCTCTCTCACTCTCTCTCTCTCACTGTCTCTCTCTCTCACTCACTCTCACTCTCTCTCTCTCGCTGTCTCTCTCACTCGCTCTCTCTCGCTGTCTCTCACTTTCACTCTCTCACTCGCTCTCTCTCGCTGTCTCTCTCACTCTCTCTCTCACTGTCGCTCTCTCTCTTGCTTCTCTCACTCTCACTCTCACTCTCTCACTCTCTCTCTCTCTCGCTGTCTTTCTCACTCTCTCTCTCGCTGTCTCTCACTCTCACTCTCTCACTCTCTCTCTCTCTCGCTGTCTCTCTCTCTCTGTCTCTCTCTCTCTCTCACTGTCTCTCACTCTCTCTCTCGCTGTCTCTCTCACTCTCTCTCTCTCGCTGTCTCTCACTCTCACTCTCTCTCTCTCTCGCTGCCTCTCTCTCTCTCACTGTCTCTCACTCTCAATCTCTCGCTGTCTCTTACTCTCTCTCTCTCTCTCTCTCTCACTGTGTCTCTCTCACTGTCTCTCCCTCTCACTCTCTCACTCTCATTGTCTCTCACTCTCTCTCTCTCGCTGTCTCTCACTGTCTCTCTCTCTCACTCTCACTCTCTCTCACTGTCTCTCTCTCGCTGCCTCTCTCTCTCACTGTCTCTCACTCTCACTCTCTCGCTGTCTCTCTCTCTCACTGTCTCTCACTCTCACTCTCTCGCTGTCTCTCTCTCTCACTGTCTCTCACTCTCACTCTCTCGCTGTCTCTCTCTCTCGCTGTCTCTCTCTCGCTGTCTCTCTCTCTCTCTCTCTCTCGCTGTCTCTCTCTCTCGCTGTCTCTCTCTCATTCTCTCTCTCTCGCTGTCTCTCTCTCTCACTGTCTCTCACTCACTCTCTCGCTGTCTCTCTCTCTCTCTCTCACTGTCTCTCACTCTCACTCTCTCACTCTCTCTCCCTCGCTGTCTCTCTCACTGTCTCTCTCACTGTCTCTCACGCTCACTCTTTCGCTGTCTCTCTCTCTCTCACTGTCTCTCACTCTCACTCTCTCACTCTCTCTCCCTCGCTGTCTCTCTCACTGTCTCTCTCACTGTCTCTCACTCTCACTCTCTCGCTGTCTCTCTCTCTCTCGCTGTCTCTCACTCTCACTCTCTCGCTGTCTCTCTCTCTCTCGCTGTCTCTCACTCTCCCTCGCTGTCTCTCTCTCTCTCGCTGTCTCTCACTCTCACTCTCTCACTCTCTCTCTCTCACTGCCTCTCTCTCTCACTCTCTCTCACTCTCCCTCACTGTCTCTTTCTCACTTTCTCTTTCTCACTCTCAATCTCTCGCTGTCTCTCTCTCTCTCGCTGTCTCTCACTCTCACTCTCTCACTGCCTCTCTCTCTCACTCTCTCACTCTCTCTCCCTCGCTGTCTCTCTCACTGTCTCTCTCACTGTCTCTCACTCTCACTCTTTCGCTGTCTCTCTCTCTCTCACTGTCTCTCACTCTCACTCTCTCACTCTCTCTCCCTCGCTGTCTCTCTCACTGTCTCTCTCACTGTCTCTCATTCTCACTCTCTCACTCTCTCTCTCTCTCCCTGTCTCTCACTCTCACTCTCTCACTCACTCTCTCTCGCTGTCTCTCTCTCTCTCACTGTCTCTCTCTCTCTCACTCTCTCTCTCTCACTCGCCCTCTCTCACTGTCTCTCTCTCTCGCTGTCTCTCACTCTCACTCTCTCGCTGTCTCTCTCTCTCGCTGTCTCTCACTCTCTCTCTCCCTGTCCCACGCTCACTGTCTTTCTCTCTCTCGCTGTCTCTCTCTCTCACTGTCTCTCACGCTCACTCTCTCGCTGTCTCTCTCTCTCTCGCATTCTCTCACTCTCACTCTCTCGCTGTCTCTCTCTCTCGCTGTCTCTCTCTCTCTCACTGTCCCTCTCTTACTCTCTCTCACTGTCTCTCTCTCTCACTGTCTCTCACTGTCTCTCACTCTCTCTCCCTCTCACTGTCTCTCTCACTCTCTCTCTCTCACTGTCTCTCTCTCTCACTCACTCTCACTCTCTCTCTCTCGCTGTCTCTCTCACTCGCTCTCTCTCGCTGTCTCTCACTTTCACTCTCTCACTCGCTCTCTCTCGCTGTCTCTCTCACTCTCTCTCTCACTGTCGCTCTCTCTCTTGCTTCTCTCACTCTCACTCTCTCACTCTCTCTCTCTCTCGCTGTCTTTCTCACTCTCTCTCTCGCTGTCTCTCACTCTCACTCTCTCACTCTCTCTCTCTCGCTGTCTCTCTCTCTCTGTCTCTCTCTCTCTCTCACTGTCTCTCACTCTCTCTCTCGCTGTCTCTCTCACTCTCTCTCTCTCGCTGTCTCTCACTCTCACTCTCTCTCTCTCTCGCTGCCTCTCTCTCTCTCACTGTCTCTCACTCTCAATCTCTCGCTGTCTCTTACTCTCTCTCTCTCTCTCTCTCACTGTGTCTCTCTCACTGTCTCTCCCTCTCACTCTCTCACTCTCATTGTCTCTCACTCTCTCTCTCTCGCTGTCTCTCACTGTCTCTCTCTCTCACTCTCACTCTCTCTCACTGTCTCTCTCTCGCTGCCTCTCTCTCTCACTGTCTCTCACTCTCACTCTCTCGCTGTCTCTCTCTCTCACTGTCTCTCACTCTCACTCTCTCGCTGTCTCTCTCTCTCACTGTCTCTCACTCTCACTCTCTCGCTGTCTCTCTCTCTCGCTGTCTCTCTCTCGCTGTCTCTCTCTCTCTCTCTCTCTCTCTCGCTGTCTCTCTCTCTCGCTGTCTCTCTCTCATTCTCTCTCTCTCGCTGTCTCTCTCTCTCACTGTCTCTCACTCACTCTCTCGCTGTCTCTCTCTCTCTCTCTCACTGTCTCTCACTCTCACTCTCTCACTCTCTCTCCCTCGCTGTCTCTCTCACTGTCTCTCTCACTGTCTCTCACGCTCACTCTTTCGCTGTCTCTCTCTCTCTCACTGTCTCTCACTCTCACTCTCTCACTCTCTCTCCCTCGCTGTCTCTCTCACTGTCTCTCTCACTGTCTCTCACTCTCACTCTTTCGCTGTCTCTCTCTCTCTCACTGTCTCTCACTCTCACTCTCTCACTCTCTCTCCCTCGCTGTCTCTCTCACTGTCTCTCTCACTGTCTCTCATTCTCACTCTCTCACTCACTCTCTCTCACTGTCTCTCTCTCATTGTCTCTCTCTCTCGCTGTCTCTCTCTCTCTCACTGTCTCTCTCTCTCTCACTGTCTCTCTCTCTCTCACTGTCTCTCTCTCTCTCACTCTCTCTCTCTCACTCGCCCTCTCTCACTGTCTCTCTCTCTCGCTGTCTCTCACTCTCACTCTCTCGCTGTCTCTCTCTCTCGCTGTCTCTCACTCTCACTCTCTCACTGTCTCTCTCTCTCACTGTCTCTCTCACTCGCTCTCACTGTCTTTCTCAATCTCGCTGTCTCTCTCTCTCACTGTCTCTCACGCTCACTCTCTCGCTGTCTCTCTCTCTCTCGCATTCTCTCACTCTCACTCTCTCGCTGTCTCTCTCTCTCTCGCTGTCTCTCACTCTCACTCTCTCGCTGTCTCTCTCTCTCTCGCTGTCTCTCACTCTCCCTCGCTGTCTCTCTCTCTATCGCTGTCTCTCACTCTCACTCTCTCACTCTCTCTCTCTCACTGCCTCTCTCTCTCACTCTCTCTCACTCTCCCTCACTGTCTCTTTCTCACTTTCTCTTTCTCACTCTCAATCTCTCGCTGTCTCTCTCTCTCTCGCTGTCTCTCACTCTCACTCTCTCACTGCCTCTCTCTCTCACTCTCTCTCACTCTCTCTCACTGTCTCTCTCTCTCGCTGTCTCTCTCTCACTGTCTCTCTCTCTCGCTGTCTCTCACTCTCTCTCTCTCTCACTGTCTCTCTTTCTCTCGCTGTCTCTCTCTCACTCTCTCACTGTCTCGCTCTCTCTCGCTGTCTCTCACTCTCACTCTCTCACTGCCTCTCTCTCTCACTCTCTCTCACTCTCTCTCACTGCCTCTCTCTCTCGCTGTCTTTCTCTCACTGTCTCTCTCTCTCGTTGTCTCTCACTCTCACTCTCTCGCTCTCTCTCTCTCTCTGTCTCTCTCTCTCACTGTCTCTCACTGTCTCTCACTTTCTCGCTGTCTCTTACTCTCATTCTCTCGCTCTCTCTCTCTCTCTGTCTCTCTCACTCTCTCTCTCTCACTGTCTCTCACTCTCTCGCTGTCTCTTACTCTCACTCTCTCGCTGTCTCTCTCACTCTCTCTCTCTCTGGCTGTCTCTCACTGTCTCTCTCTCACTCTCACTCTCTCTCACTGTCTCTCTCTTGCTGTCTCTCTCTCTCTCACTGTCTCTCACTCTCACTCTCTCTCTGCCTCTCTCTCTCTCTCGCTGACTCTCTCTCTCTCTCTCTGTCTCTCTCTCTCACTGTCTCTCACTGTCTCTCATTCTCTCGCTGTCTCTCTCTCTCTCTCACTGTCTCTCTTTCTCTCGCTGTCTCTCTCTCACTCTCTCACTGTCTCGCTCTCTCTCGCTGCCTCTCACTCTCACTCTCTCACTGTCTTTCTCTCACTGTCTCTCTCTCTCGTTGTCTCTCACTCTCACTCTCTCGCTCTCTCTCTCTCTCTGTCTCTCTCTCTCACTGTCTCTCACTGTCTCTCACTCTCTCGCTCTCTGTCTCTCTCATTCTCTCTCTCTCACTGTCTCTCACTCTCTCGCTGTCTCTTACTCTCACTCTCTCGCTGTCTCTCTCACTCTCTCTCTCTCTGGCTGTCTCTCACTGTCTCTCTCTCACTCTCACTCTCTCTCACTGTCTCTCTCTTGCTGTCTCTCTCTCTCTCACTGTCTCTCACTCTCACTCTCTCTCTGCCTCTCTCTCTCTCTCGCTGTCTCTCTCTCTCTCTCTGTCTCTCTCTCTCACTGTCTCTCACTGTCTCTCTCTCTCTCGCTGTCTCTCTCTCTCTCTCTGTCTCTCTCTCTCACTGTCTCTCACTGTCTCTCTCTCTCTCGCTTTCTCTCTCTCACTGTCTCTCTCTCGCTGTCTCTCTCTCTCTCACTGTCTCTCTCTCTCACTGTCTCTCTCTCTCGCTGTCTCTCTCTCTCTCACTGTCTCTCTCTCTCTCTCTCACTGTCTCTCTCTCTCACTGTCTCTCTCTCTCGCTGTCTCTCTCTCTCACTGTCTCTCTCTCTCGCTGTCTCTCACTCTCTCTCTCTCACTGCCTCTCTCTCTCACTGTCGCTCTCTCTCTCGCTGTCTCTCTCTCTCTCACTGTCTCTCTCTCTCTCTCTCTCACTCTCTCTCTCGCTGTCTCTCTCGCTCTCACTCTCTCACTCTCTCTCTCTCTCTCTCTCTCTCACTCTCTCTCTCGCTGTCTCTCTCTGCCTCTCTCTCTCACTGTCTCTCTCTCTCTCTCACTGTCTCTCTCTCTCACTGTCTCTCACTGTCTCTCACTCTCTCTCCCTCTCACTGTCTCTCTCACTCTCTCTCTCTCACTGTCTCTCTCTCTCACTCACTCTCACTCTCTCTCTCTCGCTGTCTCTCTCACTCGCTCTCTCTCGCTGTCTCTCACTTTCACTCTCTCACTCGCTCTCTCTCGCTGTCTCTCTCACTCTCTCTCTCACTGTCGCTCTCTCTCTTGCTTCTCTCACTCTCACTCTCACTCTCTCACTCTCTCTCTCGCTGTCTCTCTCACTCGCTCTCTCTCGCTGTCTCTCACTTTCACTCTCTCACTCGCTCTCTCTCGCTGTCTTTCTCACTCTCTCTCTCGCTGTCTCTCACTCTCTGTCTCTCTCTCTCTCTCACTCTCTCTCTCTCGCTGTCTCTCTCTCTCTGTCTCTCTCTCTCTCTCTCTTTCTCTCTCTCTCACTGTCTCTCACTCTCTCTCACTCACTGTCTCTCACTCTCAATCTCTCGCTGTCTCTTACTCTCTCTCTCTCTCTCACTGTGTCTCTCTCACTGTCTCTCACTCTCACTCTCTCACTCTCATTGTCTCTCACTCTCTCTCTCTCGCTGTCTCTCACTGTCTCTCTCTCTCACTCTCACTCTCTCTCACTGTCTCTCTCTCGCTGCCTCTCTCTCTCACTGTCTCTCACTCTCACTCTCTCGCTGTCTCTCTCTCTCGCTGTCTCTCTCTCTCACTCTCTCTCTCTCTCACTGTCTCTCTCTCTCGCTGTCTCTCTCTCTCACTGTCGCTCTCTCTCTCGCTGTCTCTCTCTCTCACTGTTTCTCACTCTCACTCTCTCGCTGTCTCTCTCTCTCTCACTGTCTCTCTCTCTCTCTCTCTCACTCTCTCTCTCGCTGTCTCTCTCGCTCTCACTCTCTCACTCTCTCTCTCTCTCTCTCTCTCTCTCACTCTCTCTCTCGCTGTCTCTCTCTGCCTCTCTCTCTCACTGTCTCTCTCTCTCTCTCACTGTCCCTCTCTATCTCTCTCTCACTGTCTCTCTCTCTCACTGTCTCTCACTGTCTCTCACTCTCTCTCCCTCTCACTGTCTCTCTCACTCTCTCTCTCTCACTGTCTCTCTCTCTCACTCACTCTCACTCTCTCTCTCTCGCTGTCTCTCTCACTCTCTCTCTCTCGCTGTCTCTCACTTTCACTCTCTCACTCGCTCTCTCTCGCTGTCTCTCTCACTCTCTCTCTCACTGTCGCTCTCTCTCTTGCTTCTCTCACTCTCACTCTCACTCTCTCACTCTCTCTCTCTCTCGCTGTCTTTCTCACTCTCTCTCTCGCTGTCTCTCACTCTCACTCTCTCACTCTCTCTCTCTCGCTGTCTCTCTCTCTCTCTGTCTCTCTCTCTCTCTCACTGTCTCTCACTCTCTCTCTCGCTGTCTCTCTCACTCTCTCTCTCTCGCTGTCTCTCATTCTCACTCTCTCTCTCTCTCGCTGCCTCTCTCTCTCTCACTGTCTCTCACTCTCTCTCACTCACTGTCTCTCACTCTCAATCTCTCGCTGTCTCTTACTCTCTCTCTCTCTCTCTCTCACTGTGTCTCTCTCACTGTCTCTCACTCTCACTCTCTCACTCTCATTGTCTCTCACTCTCTCTCTCTCGCTGTCTCTCACTGTCTCTCTCTCTCACTCTCACTCTCTCTCACTGTCTCTCTCTCGCTGCCTCTCTCTCTCACTGTCTCTCACTCTCACTCTCTCGCTGTCTCTCTCTCTCACTGTCTCTCACTCTCACTCTCTCGCTGTCTCTCTCTCTCACTGTCTCTCACTCTCACTCTCTCGCTGTCTCTCTCTCTCGCTGTCTCTCTCTCGCTGTCTCTCTCTCTCTCTCTCTCTCTCTCGCTGTCTCTCTCTCTCGCTGTCTCTCTCTCATTCTCACTCTCTCGCTGTCTCTCTCTCACTGTCTCTCTCTCTCACTGTCTCTCTCTCTCTCGCTGTCTCTCTCTCTCACTGTCTCTCACTCACTCTCTCGCTGTCTCTCTCTCTCTCACTGTCTCTCACTCTCACTCTCTCACTCTCTCTCCCTCGCTGTCTCTCTCACTGTCTCTCTCACTGTCTCTCACTCTCACTCTTTCGCTGTCTCTCTCTCTCTCACTGTCTCTCACTCTCACTCTCTCACTCTCTCTCCCTCGCTGTCTCTCTCACTGTCTCTCTCACTGTCTCTCACTCTCACTCTTTCGCTGTCTCTCTCTCTCTCACTGTCTCTCACTCTCACTCTCTCACTCTCTCTCCCTCGCTGTCTCTCTCACTGTCTCTCTCACTGTCTCTCATTCTCACTCTCTCACTCTCTCTCTCTCTCCCTGTCTCTCACTCTCACTCTCTCACTCACTCTCTCTCACTGTCTCTCTCTCATTGTCTCTCTCTCTCGCTGCCTCTCTCTCTCTCACTGTCTCTCTCTCTCTCACTCTCTCTCTCTCACTCGCCCTCTCTCACTGTCTCTCTCTCTCGCTGTCTCTCACTCTCACTCTCTCGCTGTCTCTCTGTCTCGCTGTCTCTCACTCTCTCTCTCCCTGTCTCTCGCTCTCACTGTCTTTCTCTCTCTCGCTGTCTCTCTCTCTCACTGTCTCTCACGCTCACTCTCTCGCTGTCTCTCTCTCTCTCGCATTCTCTCACTCTCACTCTCTCGCTGTCTCTCTCTCTCTCGCTGTGTCTCACTCTCACTCTCTCGCTGTCTCTCTCTCTCTCGCTGTCTCTCACTCTCCCTCGTTGTCTCTCTCTCTCTCGCTGTCTCTCACTCTCACTCTCTCACTCTCTCTCTCTCACTGCCTCTCTCTCTCACTCTCTCTCACTCTCCCTCACTGTCTCTCTCTCACTTTCTCTTTCTCACTCTCACTCTCTCGCTGTCTCTCTCTCTCTCGCTGTCTCTCACTCTCACTCTCTCACTGTCTCTCTTTCTCTCGCTGTCTCTCTCTCACTCTCTCACTGTCTCGCTCTCTCTCGCTGCCTCTCACTCTCACTCTCTCACTGTCTTTCTCTCACTGTCTCTCTCTCTCGTTGTCTCTCACTCTCACTCTCTCGCTCTCTCTCTCTCGCTGTCTCTCACTCTCACTCTCTCTCTCACTGTCTCTCTCTGTCTCTCTCTCTCACTGTCTCTCTCTCTCACTGTCTCTCTCTCTCACTGTCTCTCTCTCTCTCACTGTCTCTCACACTCTCGCTCACTGTCTCTCTCTCTCTCTCACTGTCTCTCTCTCTCTCTCACTGTCTCTCTCACTGTCTCTCTCCCTCTCTCCCTCACTGTCTCTCTCTCTCACACTGTCTCTCTCACTCTCTCTCTCACTGTCTCTCTCACTCTCTCTCTCACTGTTTCTCTCACTCTCTCACTGTCTCTCTCTCTCTCTCTCTCTCTCTCTCTCTGTCTCTCTCACTCTCCCTCTCTCTCTCTCCCTCACTTTCTCTCACTCTCTCGCTGTCTCTCTCTCTCTCTCTCTCTCCCTCACTTTCTCTCACTCTCTCTCGCTGTCTCTCTCTCTCTCTCTCTCCCTCACTTTCTCTCCCTCTCTCTCGCTGTCTCTCTCACTCTCTCTCTCACTGTCTCTCTCTCTCTCTCACTGTCTCTCACTCTCTCACTGTCTCTCTCACTGTCTCTCTCTCCCACTGTCTCTCTCTCTCACTGTCTCTCTCTCTTACTCTCTCTCTCTCCCTCACTGTCTCTCACCATCTCTCACTCTCTCTCTCTCCCTCACTGTGTCACTCTCTCTCACTGTCTCTCACTCTCTCTCACTGTCTCTCTCTCTCTCACTGTCTCTCTCTCTCACTCTCTCTCTCACTGTCTCTCTGATGCACTGAGCGTCAAGAACCACAAAGACATGTGAGACTTTAACCAACGCTTTCATACACTACATTGGAAGCTTACCCAACACAGACTACCCCAGACAAAATGGGTCAGGTCTCAGAAGTTGGGTCTTATACCTAACTCCCGGGGGAGTGGCCAAGGCGGAGCTCTCCGTGGCCAGGTCAGGTTACATACAGGTGACCAAACCTCTACAGAGCTACAGTGCAATACACAGTACCATACACAGGATTACAGGGCCACGTTACACACAACTATTATATAACTATGTACAATGCTAGGGAAGTACAGTGGTGTATCACCACATTCACCCCTTGTTTAGAAGGAAGTCCCGGGTGAAAATATGGAGTAGCAAACACAGTGAACAAACAGGGAGTAACGAACAGAGTCCATCAGGAGGTTCCGTGTCGTCAGAGGTCGAGACGAACGATGGGTTTGGTCGATCTCTTTGAACGTCGGAGCTGCGGCGCTGAGGTAGTGTCCGGCGGTATCCGTGCGGTTGGTGGTGCTGGGTCGCGAGGCGGCATGACTTCCCCCACCGCTTCGGCTGGCTCGAGGTGAAACTGCGGGATGACAGCGGCTGGCACGGAGTAGTAACAGGCCGAGGGATCGACGGGAGCAGAGAGGGAGCGGGGTGGAGGCTGCAGGGTGGGGGCAGCAGGGGCCCCAGAGGGGGCCAGGTCCTTGATGGAGATGGTCTCCTCATGCCCGTCGGGGTACACTATGTACGCGTACTGTGGGTTGGCGTGGAGGAGACGGACTCTCTCCACCAGGGGCTCCGCCTTAGAGGTCCGCACGTGCTTGCGGAGCAGGACGTCTCCCGGGGACAGGAGCCAGGATGGAAGCGATGTCACGGATGCTGATCTCCTGGAGAAGAGAAACATCCGCTCATGAGGGGTAGCATTCGTTGCAGTACACAAAAGGGACCGGATGGAGTGGAGTGTGGCCGGGAGGGCCTCCTGCCAACGGGAGACTGGTAGGCCTTTGGACTTGAGGGCTAGTAGCACGGCCTTCCAAACTGTCGCGTTCTCCCTCTCCACCTGTCCGTTCCCCCGGGGGTTGTAACTGGTCGTCCTGCTCGAGGCAACGCCCCTGGCGAGCAGGTACCGACGCAGCTCCTCGCTCATGAAGGAGGAGCCCCGGTCACTGTGAACGTAATTGGGGTAACCGAACAGCATGAAGAGGTCGTGCAACGCTTTGATGACGGTGGCGGAGGTCGTGTCGGGGCAGGGAATGGCGAAGGGGAACCGCGAGTACTCGTCGATGACATTGAGGAAGTATGCGTTGCGGTTGTGGGTGGGGAGGGGCCCTTTGAAGTCAATGCTGAGACGTTCAAAGGGGCGGGTGGCCTTGATTAGGTGCGCCTTGTCTGGCTTGTAGAATTGTGGCTTGCACTCCGCACAGACTTGGCAGTCCCTAGTCACGGCCTTGACCTCCTCGACTGAGAAGGGCAGGTTGTGGCCCTTGGTGTAGTGGTAGAGCCGCCAGACGCCCGGGTGACAGAGGTCATTATGTAGTGCCCGCAGTCGGTCATCCTGTGCGTTGGCACAAGTACTACGGGACAGGGCATCAGGAGGATCATTGAGCTTACCTGGCCGGTATAAGATACTATAATTGTAGGTGGAGAGTTCGATCCTCCACCGTAATATCTTATCATTTTTGATTTTACCTCGATGTTTGTTGTCGAACATGAACGCAACTGATCGTTGGTCAGTAACGAGGGTAAATGGTTTTCCGGCGAGGTAGTGCCTCCAGTGCCGGACGGCTTCCACTATGTCCTGTGCCTCCTTCTCAACAGAGGAGTGGCGGATCTCGGGGCCTTGGAGTGTGCGGGAAAAGAAGGCGATGGGCCTGCCCGCCTGGTTGAGGGTGGCACCCAGGGCAAAGTCGGAGGCATCGCTCTCGACTTGGAATGGTGCAGACTCGTCTACCGCATGCATGGCGGCTCTGGCGATAGCGGTTTTTAAGAGGTGGAAGGCCTGGCAGGCCTCGGGCGGGAGGGGGAACGGAGGAGGGGTCGGGCCTTGTCAGCGTACTCGGGCACCCACTGGGCATAGTAGGCAAAGAGTCCGAGGCATCGCCTCAGTTCTTTGGGGCAGGTGGGAATGGGGAGTTCGAGAAGGGGGCGCAGACGGTCGGGATCGGGGCCGAGGACACCGTTCTCCACCACGTAGCCGAGTATGGCGAGGCGGGTGGTGCCGAAAACACATTTTGCCTCGTTGTACGTGAGATTGAGGCGTTTGGCAGTTTGGAGGAATTTAGTGAGGTTGACGTCATGGTCCTGCTAGTTGTGGCCGCAGATGGTGACGTTGTCCAGATACGGAAAGGTAGCCCGCAGTCTGTTCTGGTCCACCATTCGGTCCATCTCCCTTTGGAAGACTGAGACTCCATTGGTGATGCCAAAGGGTACCCTAAGGAAGTGGTAGAGGCGGCCGTCCGCCTCGAAGGCCGTGAAGTTACGGTCCTCCAGGCGGATAGGGAGCTGGTGGTAGGCGGATTTCAAGTCTATGGTGGAGAACACCCGGTCCTGTGCAATCCGGTTGACCATGTCAGATATGCGGGGCAGGGGATACGCATCAAGCAGCGTGTACCGGTTGATGGTCTGACTGTAGTCAATGACCATGCGGTGTTTCTCGCCAGACTTGACTACCACCACTTGGGCTCGCCAGGGGCTGGTGCTGGGAGCAATGATCCTTTCCGAGAGAAGGCGCTTAATCTCCGCTCGAATGAATTGGCGGTCCCCGAAACTGTAACGCCGACTTTTAGTAGCCACGGGCTTGCAGTCGGGGATGAGATTAGCAAACAGTGAAGGGGGGGGGGGATCCTGAGCGTGGAGAGACTACAGGTGGGACCCGGGGGGGACCAGGGAAGAACTGGGCGTTGGAGACCGTGAGGAGGGGGAGGGGGCCGTTAAAATGCAAGGTGAGGCTGCGCAGGTGGCATTGGAAGTCCAGGCCGAGGATCGCGGCGGCGCAGAGGTGAGGGAGGACCATGAATTTGAAATCCTGGAACACCGTGGCGTTCACTGAGAGGGTGGCGACGCAGTAGCCCGAAACCTCGGCCGACTGGGAGTTGGAGGCCATGGAAATATGCCTGCGCGTGGGTAGTACCTTGAGGGAGCAGCGGCGCACGGTCTCCGGGTGGAGGAAGCTCTCCGTGCTGCCGCTGTCGAAGAGGCAGGTAACAGTGAAACGATTTACCTGAACCTCCATGGTGGATCTGGCGAGCTGATGCGGTCGGTCCTGGTCGAGGACGATGGATGCGATGGTGGAGCTGTTGGAGAAGGGTTCCGGATCCGGGGAGCGGCCTGCGGAAGAAGGTGGCGGCGCCCAGGCGTCGTAGGCTGCTGTTGGAGGCCAGGTTGCTGTCGCTGGCTGCATCTCAGTTGTTTGCAGCACTTTGGTCGAGTGCGCAGGACCGGAAGTGACGATCGGCGTTGGACCGGACGTGGCGTAAGTTGGGGTTCCGGGCGGCGCCCATGCAGACCACGTGGCGGGGGGGCCAGAGGTCGAGTGCGTAGGACCGGAAGTGACAATCGGCGGCGGGGCGGACCAGGAAACGGCGATCGGCGGCGGACCGGAAGTGAAGGAAGCCGGGCCGGGGATAATCAAAGATGGCGGCGCCCCTGCGTCGCACGTGTCGAATAGCGAGCGGGGAACGGAGCATGGCGGCACCCAGGAGTAGCAGGCCGCTGCGTTGGACCCCGAGGCAGCGGTGGAGCGGCAGACGTTTGCAAAATGGCCTTCCTTGCCACAGGCTGAACAGGTAGCATCTGTAGCAGGGCAGCGTTTCCTGGGGTGTTTTGCCTGGCCACAAAAGTAACACTGGGGCCCAGGCATTATTTTTACTGCTGGTGTGGCTGGGTGGGCCCTGACCTGCAGGGGTTGTTGCTGGGCGGGCGGCAGGGAGGTAGCGGCCACGCAGGGAACGTGGGCAGGCGCATAGGCACAACTATTATATAACTATGTACAATGCTAGGGAAGTACAGTGGTGTATCTCCACACTCACTGTCCCTCTCTCTCTCACTCTATCTCACTCTCTCTCTCTCACTGCCTCTCTCTCTCTCACTGTCTCTCTCTCTCTCACTGTCTCACTCTCTCTCTCTCTCACTGTCTCTCTCTCTCTCTCTGCCTTTCTCTCTCTCACTGTCTCACTCTCTCTCTCTCTCACTGTCTCTCTCTCTCTCTCACTGCCTCTCTCTCTCTCTCTCTCTCTCACTGTCTCTCTCT